>NW_012130080.1:1794554-1808857 GCF_000143395.1 Atta cephalotes | reverse complement strand
TTAATTATTATTACTTACGTCTAACTGTATATATATATATATATAGTATATAAGTATATATATATATATATATATAAAAATTAAATAATATATATTATAGTTACGTACGTACGTACGTACGTAGTATATATATATATATATATATATATATATATATATATATATATATATATATGCATTATTACTAAACAGAGGAAAACAGATAAGTCTTTCCAACGAAATCGTCTCGCTATTTTCGTATCAGATCTGTTACACTTTACAATATCATTGCGACAAGAAATAATTAATACTGATAACAAAAGAATTATTAACGTCAATAGTTAACGTGTACCTAACAGAAAAACACGATTACAAGTGATTGCGGTCATCATGGATGAAAAATATATTCTTTAAGCTTTTTCTTTTTATAAAAAAAGACGTTATTTAACTGCATTAAGATTTTTTTGTTTAATTTATATGCATAATTTAAAATATAAATATATGTAAAAATATTTATGTAAAACTTACAAAGTCTATATTTCATGCCTATTAATTATATGACATTCTTCCTTAACAAAAAAATAAATTATATGACATTCTTTCTTAACAAAAAAATAAATTAAAAAGTCTTATTTTTTCCTTTAATATTTAATAAAAGAGATATTATTATATAAAATTTATCCAACATTGTTCTTTAGACGGACAATACGTGAGTCGTGCATCTTATAATGTGTATGCGAATGAGAATCGCAAACGTTCACAAACGTTTGTCTAAAAAAAACTGGATGTAATGTTCCAGTAAAATTTACATAATAATATTTCTTTTGATAGAATTTTGATTGACCAACAAAAGAAATGGTTTTCTTGACTGTGTTTTTTTAATGACTATTGCAGTAACAGATGCAAATTATGAAACACTTTGTAAAGTACAATAAATAAAAACTAGTGATTTTATTTTGCAATTCCCTCTAGAGAAAAAGTTAGGAATAATTAAATAATTTCCAATTAATTTCTTAAATATTCTTTTAAATATCATCAATTTTACTATTTAAAAAATTTTAAACGGCAATTTGGATGAATACATTATAGAAAAATTTGGTGGATACATTTATTTTAATTTTTCATTTGCATAACATGTACAATAATTTCGGAAATCTTCACAAAACTGTGTTTTGTGACGCGCGAAATATTTGCATTCGGAATAAATGTGTTATTACAGCCGGATTTTTGGAACATGTGGTAAAAAACGCATTTGGTAAACAGATCTGTGGAAGCTTACTGTCGTTAAGAGATAATCCGTCTTTCTTTGAAATACGTCCTTTACATCTTTTGCAATTTAGAGATGCAAGTGAATAACAAGTGTTCCAAACTTGGCAGTCGAGGGAAGTATTTGTAATCTGGCGATAATGGTCTAATCATTAGCGATAGCATGGTGCGAGTTTATCGGCTAGGCTGCTTATCTCTAATAGGTCGAGAAAGAAAAATAAGAAGCTTTTGAAAACAATAGAGGCCGGGAACAATGCAAAAAAGAATTTTATAAGTTATATAATTACATATAAATTAGATATATTATTAATATTTTTTTATTATTAATATTTTTTTTAAATGGAATCATATAAATCTTTTTTTTATGATTTAGTTTCCCTAGCTATTCTGCATATAAAGATATTAAGGTAAAAAAAGCTATAAAAAATATAGTTTACAAAACATTTACACGAACTTAAAATATTTTTTCTATGATAATCCGAAATATTTGATACGATATAAAACGATCTATTTTGTATAACTTCTCTCAAATATTTATCACGCGTAAATGTTTTCATTTCCTATATTCAGATACTCAGATTATAAGGAACGCAGAATCATTAAAATCAATAATATCGAGAAAAATATATAGAAACTTTTATGAACTATACAAGAGTGCTATTTTCTATTGTAATTTACGCATATAAGACTTACAGAATTTTTACTCATTATTTCATCTTTAATTATCTTTGATACACGATTTAATCCAAACATGAGAAAGCATTGTAATTAATTTATTAATTTTCAAGATAATTTTTTTCAAAAATATTATTTATGTAGAAAAAACTACTTCACATTTTTAAATCATCCAAAAACTTACGTTTAAAACTTATTCTATATCTTTAATTTATTTCTTTACGAATAATCATTGCTTTCTCGATAACATTCTTTCAATATTCTATAAACGAATCGGACATACAGGGTGACGCATGAAATTTCATTTAATTATTTCATTAAATTAAAACTATACTCGTAAAGTATCGGTTTTTTTTAATTGTATGACCAAATGCTTTACTAATTCGTAAAAATTATGTATGACACGAGCTGGTAAAGGTAAAAATACACATTTGTAAGATTACGATTGAACTTAAAAAGTTGAACAAAAAAAAAGTTGATTTGAAAACTTGAAAAGTTGAGTTAAAATGAAAATTATATTGTTTTTCGCAGAAATAGTGTAATAGAAACTTGGAGATATTTCCATCTACATCATGCAGGTGTGCTTATCTAAAGATTTATATTGAAAAATATAATCAGACAGAAAGGCGTATTTCCAAGAAGTTTTAAGACAAAACAGTCATATTGAATGTTATCTATTAGAAATAATTTTCCAAGTTTTGGTAATTAATTCTATTTCAGTTCAATATTAATTTTGTTAAAAATAAATATTCTATGCAAAAAGGAAGATTATGGCAATGATGCCCCAATCTGCATTTCACAAACTAGTCACTGAAAAAAATATTAAATTTTAATAAATATTGCTTTGAATAATTTTAATTGAATGTAAATATTTATTAAATGTAAACATATATTTATATTTGGTACAAGACCCATTCATTTAACTAATACAATATATAATAACTAATATATAATTAATAATATATTTTTCAAATTGAATAAATGTTTATTTACTGTAAATAAATAACTTAATTATTAATATTATATATGTTAAAATTTAGTAAATTTTTTTTCAATGTGTATGCATTTTTACCTTCACCCAATTTTGACTCGTGTCACACCTAACAGAATTTCCACGAAGTACAGGATTTGTATTAAACACAGTAGTTTAAATACGAAATAATTAAATAGTATGATATTTCATGTGCCACTCTATATTATAGATTCGATTATCAATGCGCATGGTTTTCAATTGGTAGACTTGTATAATAATTAATATGTAGATACGTGTAACGGTAAAAATGAAAAAATTTCTATTCGCGATATCGTCTCACGTAATATCAGCGGTTTCTTACGTCTACTGTTAGGGCACATTCATTAAGAGTGGAAAAATAAAATCAGGAAAAGCAAAATGCGGAAAAACAGAAGTTGTTGTTTAAGTTAATCGAATATTGCTAACAGTTAATACATACATATACATCTTTCTTTCTCTAGCTTTTCTTTTTTGACTTCTGATTAGGATTTCCATTTGTCCACATTCTTTTTCGCTCTGAGTGTGAATATGCTCTTAGATATAGGTGTGATTAGAAATTAGAATGCGTCAAATCGATGGAGTTGGACAATCTCGACAGTCGTAAAAGCTCTTTCCTCTTTGCTGCGGGTTATCAACTGACCTCTTCGCGGCGCGGTTTGCTTATAACGTTATTAACCACTGATACGACACGCCGAGGATGCAACCTTCGATTTGTCATGCAGTCAAAACGTGTCGCGATTCACTGACAAGCGAAATCCGTTCAAGACGATCCGTCCATGGCCGCCGGATCACTCTCGTCCTCGGACGTCTAAGTTCGCCTGAGAGTACTTAAACGTGAAGTAATTTTTTTTTTCGAAAAAAGAAATGCTTATGTATGTACATATTCTAGCCTTCGTTTAGCACATCTTTGCTGCTAAAAACGCTTTTGTCATTATTAGCATTAGGATAAAAACGCTGAGTCAACCATTATGGTATAAAAAAAGAATAGTTCATAAGATACCGTTTGTTCACGATGAGTATTTCTGATTAAAAGAGGTATAAAAAAAGAAACATGCGCTCGCGAATGCGCTAACAACGAGCACTTCTTCATATTTCCCTATTCATATTTCTTTAGACGTTATCTCACGTAAACATGCTTCTTTGTACGTGATATTCCCGTCGCGCGAATCATGGAAATAACCACGCGCGAGTGCCACGTGCTTCGGCCAAGACGCGCCATCGATGAATTACCGTTAATCAATTGACTTGGTGCAATAAAACAATTATCGCAAATATGATTCGAGCGAAGTATATTATTGCGACGCACTTTGTGTTCCAATCGCACGCGACTCTATTAAAACATATATCAAAAATTATTTATAAAATAATTATTATTTATTATAAAGTTCAAAAAAGTTAAAAAAAGATCTATTTTTAAGCAAAAATCGAGCTCAGAGAATCAATTAATTAAATTAAAAGATTTTCAGACATCTTTATACGATCATAATGAAATTATTTATACTTTCCTGACTTATATAAACAACATTACGCGTAAAGAAATAATATCATCAGTAATTGTAACACAAAAAAACTTGTCGGTCGAATAAATAGTCTCGTACATATATGAATTCATTCCCGCGGATAATAACATCAAATATTATAATATAACACTTAATAGCGACTGCACGCGCGTGAGCGATTCTCTTTTTTATTTTATCATCATGTTTATTAACGAACGAATAAATACTTTAAAGTCATTTCTTCAGAATATGTACATATAATGCAATGTCGTTTACAAAAGTAGTACTTCATTTGGCCATTTTAAAAATCACTCAATCTCTAATTAAATAATAATTGTCATTATCCAAGCAACATAGTTACGTTCAAAATAAACGTTTAAAACTTAATGTTTTTAAAATTATTTAATAAACGTTATAAAAATGTTTATAAGATGTTAATAACGTTTTTATATAAATAGAATTTTTTTACACTTTTAAACAGTGTATAAAACGGTTCGGTTGAATGTTTTTTTTAAATATAAATTGCCTGCTAGTAAATTATATGGCATTATTAATCGACGATCAGTAGTAATTTTCTTGCTTTTATAAAATATCGCGATAATTCTCGCGGATACAATCGATTATATCAAGACGATCGCCATTTTAAAACATAATTTTCATTATTAATGATCAATCTTTGTCCGTTTCATTTAACGTCAGCATTTCCAAGATTATAAACAGATCGTTAAGATCCTTTTTTAAGATGCTGACAATTTACGCGTTACAGTCGATTACTGGACTAGCCGCCATTTTGAAATACTGTCTTCATATCGTTAATCACGAACTTTGAATATCCGCTTGTTTCATTTAGCGTCAACTTTTCTGAGACTTGTCAACAGATCATTAAACATTTTTTTAAGGTGTCGACGATTCATGCAGCGCAATCGATTACGAGACTGGCCGCCATTTTGGTTTACTGCGCAGCCGAGGTCCCTGGGTTATCTACAGCATGACCGACGCGACCTTATCTTGAGCACGGCTTGTTCATCCCGCGCAAATTTTTATGCGCAATCATCAGTACAGAATGTGCTTGTCTGCAATCGATTGCGTAATAGACGTATTCTTCCTTGGCTTCCCGATTTTTGTAGGCGCGCATACCGGCCTTTTTTTTCCCTCCGAGCGATTGTCCTTCGCAATGAGCTATTTGCGGCAATGAAACGAGGCGATATACGGAGAGTTTGCCAAATCATTGCCGCGAAACTCGCGGGAGTATATACTCGGTTTTGAAATTGATCGACAAGATTTGTATATTTTGGGCACGTCCCCAATTTCTGTGAAACGCAGGCTCGGTTTTCATCTCGTTTCGAGACTAAATGTGTTGAGAAAATAAAATTAAACGATATTATTAAATGATAATATTCAATGAGAAAATTATTGTATATATATTCGCTGTAAATAATATTATCAATTTTAAAATAGATTTTTAAAATAGTTGCATGCGCGTATATACGTTCGGATATTCTATATAGATGATAAGCGTAGAGATGAGAAATAAAATATGCTATTTAAAAACTTTCAGATATCTAAAGTTGCAAACATCCCCGTCAGCTAAATCGCAATTAAACTCAGACAGAACAAAAAGTCATGTTGTGACATCAAAATAATATCAAAATAGCTCTCCAAAATTATATTAAATATTATATTAAAAAATTATATATATATCGTCCTTTCGATCAGTGACGATTCATTTTAATATCATTTTAGCATTATCATTTGTTCTGCTTGGGAATCGTTCGCCATAGATGACTGTTCATTACACCACAGATCCATTCGTGGAAGTACTCACCACCGTTCGAAGGGGAACAAAGCGACGGATGTCCGCCCCTGATGATCACGCTGTCCTTGACAACCACCAGTTCCTGGATGTCGTGGCCCTCCATGTCAAGGTCGGAATCGCCCCCACCACTTGCCTCGCTGCATCAACTGTCAAGGTTGATAAAGATCGATATAAAGGTCGTGCGGATATCTCGAATACCGTTCAGGATCGGAACTGTCCGTCAATACGAATCGCGAATCACAGCGCCCACTGGCGCGCGCTGAAGTTAGGCGCGAACGCGCGCCCAGCTGACGCGCTTGGCGCTTCACACGCGTAGGGGGTTGGGCCGTACTTCGCGCCTCACTTCGTGCCGCTCGCTCTCTCTCACCGGTGCGGCTACCGTCCCGACTATTTTGGAAATATCGCGTGTGTTACCGCGGCACAACCGCGTCTCCGCGCTATCTGCGACCCGTCGTTTAATCATCATGCTTTCGGTGAGATTAGAAAACAAGCACCACGAGCGGAAGGGATGAGAAGCAGCAAATCGAAGCGTGATTTAAACACGCCTCGATCGATCTTGCGCGCGCGCGTACACACCCGGCAATATCGATCGATCGTGCGCAGTTGCGCACGTATCAGATTAATTCAATTCCACACAAGTAGAATTTGAAGAAGGTACAAACCGCGATAAAACCTAAATTTGGAAGATAATTCTTGCAATTGATAACGATTTGAGCTTTCGATAAGAACGATTGCAATGTTATATAAATAAAATTCCCCCCCCCTCCCTCTCTCTCTCTTTGACGAGTATAAACAGGTAGCAACAGAGAGGACGCGATCTAAACAAGTTAAAATTAAAACGTCTAAAATAGTCAAGATATAAATACGAATCGACTCGCAATTTATCTAGAAAGTTTTGTAACGCTTCGTACTCTTCGTAATAAATACGTAATATTTGACTGCACTGAAATTAGAGATCCATATAACGTCCATACTGAACGTGGTAGATAAAAAAATATTTTGAAAATCAATATCATCTGAGTTTCTTCGATTTTAAAGGTAGCTTTATTCGCAAACATATTATACATTAAATCAATCTTAATAGGAATTAGTTTATCAAATATAGGAATCGTCCAAGTTTTATCGAGATTAAATTTTGTCAAGATAAGAAGAGCAATGAAATTAATTTAGATAAGAAGAGCAAGGAAAAGTGAATAGATTACGTCTCTTTTTTTGTTTTGTTCTCTTGTTATTCTGTTTGACAATTTAAAATCAATCGAGAAACTAGTTTGTTCTCTTCGATTGCTAAAACATCATTAGTTTTCGACTATACTTATATCACCGACATTGTACAGATAAATTGTACAGATAAAAGTTAATAAATATTATTTGTGTTTTGTTGTATAAAATTATATGAATTACCGACTAATTTGTGGACAGTAATCTGAACACACACAGGCATCTGATTTTTTGTTTCTACACTTATCAGTAATCTCATTCAAACATTGCATATTTTCGAATATTTTTCAAAAATTTTTTTTAAACCTTTTAACAATAAAAAATAAGGAAATTAAAAATTTTTTTAAAAAGTTGATGCTGAGATATTAACAATATTCTTTTATTTTAAAAAATTATGTGTTTAAAAACAAGAAAATAAAAGACTTAAAATATGTTTAGAAATTTTATATAATAAAAATAGTTTTAAGTATCAAATTCCATTTAATAATATTTACTAACTTAATCAAGCCTCAAGAATTCGCGATATCATCATGTGATTCTTGTTATTTTTACGAAACAAAAATACAAATTCCCGATATAAAGCAACGCCCATGCGGAGGCGTATTCACAAAGAACAGAAAGCAGCTCGTTATTTAAAAAAAATCATTGAAGAACGAGTATGCAATGAACGCAGCTATGCGTTTCTATTGTTATAATCCTGGTCATGTAAAGAGGATTAAATATCACCGTGAATAATTGTCGTCGGGAGACAACTCTAGAAACTACAATAGTGACTAAAATGAAACGAACACTTTCAAAAGCGGTTGACATTTTCGAACTGAGAGATATTTCGAAACGGATCTGAGATAAAATGCTAAATAATTCAATATGTAATCAATTTAAATCTATTTAATAACTTACCGCTCAATTTTCTTTCTTTTCAATGAATGGAGTAATTCTCATCGAAACGTCCGGACCTTCTTTCATTGATTTCAAATGACAGAAAAGTCTTATAGTCTTAATTAATTCAAATTTTCCTGGGAATTTAAAAATCTTTTTATACTGATTCTACAAAGCTTAATTTGAAAGCAAAAACAATAGCAACAAAGAATAATAGATTTTAATTAATCAAAAACCGTGTATTTGAAAATCTGTTATTCTCTATTTTTTTTACAATACCTTTACGCTTTTCAATTATATCTCAGATTTTACTTTTAACAACTTCCAATATGACAAAATGATTCCAAAATGACTCCAAAATGTGTAACTAAAGAAACTTAATTATTTTCAATTCATTTAGGATCGATTATTCCACCTTTTGAAGGAAAATTTTACCCGTTAGGTAAATCTGGCAATCCGCGCATTGCCGCGTGATTGGCTAATCTTGCTACTTACCCAATAAGTAAAATTTAACAAAAGGTGGAACAACCAGGCCTTAATTATTTACAATTAATTTTAACGTTATATTAATGTTGTCGCGACTTATTGTTTTACTTGAGTTCGCGGTATCGTGTTATGCATGTACTGTTGCAGCGTTTTTATCATATAATATTTGCGCAATGCCAACATTATAACAGCACTGTCATTAAAAATCTCGAAGGATATAATATACTTAAAAGAAAATAAATCCGGTACTTCCTGATACCTTATCTACCCTCATTCTCTGATATATCACACGCTGCGTATAATATAATACGAAATTACATAATATCGACATAGAAATGCACGGCCTCTAAAAAGCCTTAGTAATAAAAAATAAACTAAAATAAAAATAAAAATAAATCAAAATTAAAGCTAGAGAGAAAGAGAGAGAGAGAGAGAGAGAGAGAGAGAGAAGAAAAGAGAAGAAAGAATTCTAACCTGATTGGACCGATCGACGATCGCGGCGCCCTCTTCGTCCGTCTGTCTGTCCGTCTTGCCAAGTGCCACGCGCACCGTTCTAGCGTTCTCACTCACAATTCACAATCAGTCAGCGACGGCGCCCGGCGCAAGTGACACCTCTTGTGCGTTGTGTCGGGGACGCGCGCGCGCGCTCGCCATGCTGACTATTCTCTCGGCATACGATATCCTTCTGCTCCTTTCTGTCGCTTCCTTCGCGCGAAATCGCCTCTTCCAATTCGCTCGCTCAATTCGGCTCCCTCGCGCGCAACGGACGCGTAAACGGAAGACGCGATTGCGCGCATGCGCTCGCATCTGCTCCCTGCGGACGACGTAACGATACGCGAACAACTCTCAAAGTCCGCCCGGCCGGAAAGCGCCGGATCTACTACGGACGGTGCGAACTGCCGCGAGATCGCGGCGCGCACTGCCGCGTCGCGTAGCGTCGCGCGCCCCGCGCGACGCCGATGTTTTCTTCCTTTTTTTTTTCTCTAACGTGTGCTGAGCATCAACGAAGATACACGTGGCGGAACACACGCGCGGAATCGTTTCGCGAAAATCGCCGTCAAGGCGACAATCCCCAAGCAGAATAATTGTCACACAATAACGTGAAAATGAATAGTAAATAATTGAAAAGTGACATTTTAAGTGATAACTTTATAGTTATTTTGATAACTTACGTTCTATTTGCGTCTTTCGATGACAAATTGCCTCTTCCGCGACGTCTCTACCGGAATTCGAATCGCTCGGGATTTGTAATCATCGCACATCGAAATACGTACGCTGATGATCTTAGGCACGTTATTAACGATTATCGTTCGTGGCCGAATAAGGCGAGTTGTAATATTTAAACATTACTTGGGCTACATTTCAAAACGTTCTCTTCCAGGTAGAACACATGATTGAATCATGATGTCACAAGGTGTCATAATGTCATTTGACATCTATTTAAAAGTAAACTTATAAGTGACAAATAAACTCATGGTGTCTTTATGATATTATTATGATTTAATTCTGTGTTCTCTATTTGAGCTGCAAGTAAAAATTTCTCCGGAAAGAATGTCTTCAAATGTAGTTCTTAATAAGAATACACATGTCTTGATTACGTCTCTTCGTTGGTTGCTTCTGTTTAACTCACGATAACGAGGAAAAAAAATGTTATACTGTTTAAAATTCTATTATACTATCGATGAACAATGTTTTTTCATGTATTGTGCAAAAACAAATGTAATGATTATCATGAATATTATTATATCATGCATTAGATTTAATAGATTATATCATGAATTAGATTTAATAGATATGATAGTTTTATATATATGAAAGAGCAACGATCGTTCTTTTATCACGGAAAGAAAATGTCTGCGTTATTACGCGTATCATATAAGATTTGTCAATCAAATCTATCATAAAGATATGGATTCAATTCGAGATAATAAATCGAAGAGACGGCCAATATAACTGTTATCAAAATGGTATCAAAATAGTTTCAAAATAATTATTAAAAATCATTTTTCAATCTATTTTAGTTCACTTTCCAATTTATTTTAGTTCAAAAATTATTTTAATGTTATCAATCGTAACTTATCGTTCTGCTTGGGAAATTAAAAGACCGAGAAGAACTTATTTTTCTATATATATATATGTATATATATATATATATATGTGCGCGCGCGCATGTGTGTGTGTGTGTGTGTGTGTGTGTGTGTGTGTGTGTGTGTATGTGTGTGTAATAGTCTTATATTTTATATATAATAGAAATACAATTATTTTATAGTTGAAAAAACTACAAAATAAAATAGGTATGTTAAAATAGAAATATTGACGAAGATTTCCATATTCCAGAGAAATTTATAGCTGAATATTGTTGCATTTTTAATGCTGCTGCAATATTAATATTACTGGAATAATTTTTGCTATATTTAAATAGAATAAAATCGTAATAAGATCAAAACAATATTAGATATCATTTTAGAAAAAAATTTTAACGTTTAATTTTAACGTAAAATTTTATGTTCGATACATTTTTGATGATAATTTTGTGATCTTGACATAGTAATGATTTTTAAATAATTTTTTAAAAAACATTGTTAAAAAAAATCATAAATCATATCATAAAATCATAAAATCATCATCAAGAATATGTCGATTAACATCATTATTGATTTTTTCTAAAATGACTGCTAATTCTTGATTTTCTATGATTTGGATTCTACTTGTATACAGGACGATAAGAATTAATGGAAATATTTCATGGAATGCATTAAATCTACTGAATTTTTCTTAAAAATTGGAAGGCACTCGGAAGAGATTCATCGAAGTCATTCGACGTATTTATATCATATGACGCGAATATGCAATCGATCGTTTATCGATCGCATTATAAATCGTGCAATCATAACTAATTGCGAGATCGATAAGTTAAGCGCTGCAGGTGCATGCTCACCTTATTACATCACTGTCACTCGTCTTTATCTCAGGCCCATCGAGTACACGTGTCGTCATATGAGAAACATGTTCCTGATTAATAAACGTGGAAAGAGAGAGAGAGAAAGAGAGATCGAGATCGAGAGAAAGAGGGAAGAAGAGGGAGTTAGACTTAGCGATCAGTATTGCGAATAAAAATAAAAAACCAAAAGAGGACTGCCTTGAATCAATATATAATTATCTGCGCATTTTCTCGGATCGGATATTAAAGGACTCGGATAGATATTACATATCTATAAGCATGCGACGGGATTGCTTACGTCACCGCGAGCTCGTTAAGTATGCAAGCCGCGGTCGATCGTCGATCTCGGCGATCTCGACACTGCAAAGATCTCTTTTCTTCGAGCGTATTCACGCGCAAATATAGTTCGAATTCTTACGCAATCTTCCGGTGTTGCAACACCTGGGAATTGTTAATAGGAAGGAAATCATGACATTCCACGACCCAGCAAACGAGAATGGATTGAAATGAATTGAAATGGATTCAGATTTTCAGAAATATTGAGTCACGAGTATTAAAATGAATGCTTTCCAATTCTGAATGCATTTTTCTTCATTTATAAGAATTGCATGAAGTATATCTCTATGCCTTTCAATCTAAAAATAATATTAATTTTTTCTGTGCATTGTGAATACTATTCAATTCAAAATTTTGAATAGGAAATGCAGTTTTTCAATCCAATTGCATCCAATTGAATCCAATTGAATCCAGTTAAATAAAAAAAAAGTATTCGCTATATAAAACATTCGGATAGAAAAAAATTTCAATTCATTTTAATCCATTTCTCGTTTGCTGGAAACTGCGTGATTTATAGAATTTCTTTTCTTGTTTTTTTTTTTCTACTGATCTTGTTTTGCACCTGGGAATCGGTTGTGTATCCTGAAATAAAATGAAAATGAGAAAAAATGAACAAATTTATTAGAATACTTATAAGAAATCTATTGCATTATTTGCACTTTTTGTACTATCTCTACAGGATCTTCGCTTCTTTTCTCCCTCTTTAATAGCCGAATGTATATTTATTTCATTTTAAATGTAAAATTCTTGGATATTTCAAGCAATGCGAACACATCCTAATTTCATTGGTCAACATCTAATGAATTTGTTCACTTTTGTCATTTTTATGTACCTTGTTTCAAAATATACAATCAATTTCTTGATTTAATCGTAACTCAATTTTCCGTCACGAAAGTCAAAATTTTAATATTCAAGATTATTAATTTATCTTTGATACTTTAGAATTATTTAATTGGAATAGATTTCAATCGGAATGATTTAATTATTTTCTAGATTTTTAATGTGCATTTTATAGGAAAATACGGAATAATTCCAATTGAAATCCATTCTAATTAAATAATTGGAATAATACGTGTTGATGCGAGATTATGTTGAAGTGAAAATCACTAAAAAATGTAATAGTTATCGAATATTATCGAAGTTTGATAAAGAATGTAGGTTTTCATTTTCTTTCTTTTTTTTTAATCATGCTTAGTTCAAAAGTTACGAGACGCTTGAACATCATACTAGAGAACGTTTAAAAAATTTCAAGTTGAAAAAGATCGTAACGACTTATAAAATCGCAAGGAAAAAAAAACGGTGGAGTTCATCGGGGTTAGTGGCTAATCGACATAGAACCGGACATAAGATGTGATATAATCATGATCATGATGTAATCACGATATTTTCTAGCTGTTTATATATCACATAAATATCTGCAAATGTCACCTGCTGTCGCGATGATAATTAATTTTCTCAATAACAGATTAACCAGGGATAAATGATTCGCAGACTGATTGATACTGATTCCCAGACAGCACAGAATATTTATGATAAATATTTATTGATATTCATTTTTTGAAATGTTATATAGATTTTTCATACATATTTTATATAAAACTTTATTCGAAATATTATTAAAATAAAGACTAAATATTTTACGTAATATTTATGATAAATATAAATAAATATAAATAAAAATAAATAAATATTTCTAATAAATATTTTTTACTTGGATTATAATGTCTCATTAAGTATTTCATAGCATTTATACTATAACATTTACAATAAATATTTCATAATATTTATAATAAATATTTATGAGCTGTGCAATCTAAGACCACAAAAATATTTATAAAATATTTAAAATAAATCTTACAAATATTTTTAAATATTTTGTAAATATTTTATAAACATTGTGTGCTATCTAGGTTGATATTTAGATGAAATATAAAAACACAATGCAATACAATCAAGATGACATCAGAATTTGCTTCAGGAAAAATCATAATAATATCGATATATTTTACGTTGATTTTGTAATCAATTCTTAATATGACAATAATATTTAAGTAATTTGTTTAATTGAAATAAAAAATCATTATCAAAAATTTATTACAAAACCAATCGTCAAAAATAAATGATATATATATATATTGTGGTATATATATATATATATATATATGTATATATATTATATATATATATATATATATA
>NW_012130080.1:1789260-1793227 GCF_000143395.1 Atta cephalotes | reverse complement strand
CTCTCTCTCTCTCTCTCTCTCTCTCTCTCTCTCTCTCTCTCTCCTTCCTGCGAGTGTACCATCCTTAACGTTATATTCTGTTTTAGGAACCTGAGTGTAGGAAGCTACTTATCAGTGAGAATCAACCAAAACTCTTGTCATAGATCCTTATTCACATTTGAGCAAGAGTTTGAACTAGTAAAGACGTATTCAGTTACGAAAGTGTGACCGAGAGGGATCTTAATTCCTACCGCAAGGATGTCTGGAAACAATGATAACTTTAACAATACTACCTGTGTGGTATGCTACAAGAATGTCGACATCTATAGCATTGGCATGTGCGAGCATCCTGTATGTTACGAATGCAGTACTCGGATGAGAGTGCTCTGCCTTCAGAACGAGTGTCCGATCTGCCGCCAGGATCTGCCAAAAGTTGTGTTCACGCGAGAGATCAAACCCTTCCACAGCTTGACCAATACCAATCTGCTAGACACCCGATATGACATCTACTTTAGTAGTCTCGATATTCAAGAAAAATTCACTGAATTGTTAGCCAACACTTGTTCGATATGCAAGGAGAAGATGGTCTTTAGCAGTTTCAATAGTTTGAAAGATCATATGCGACAACAACACGAGTTACATTATTGTGACCTATGTGTGGAGAATTTGAAGGTGAGAGTTTGAATATGCTTTTAACTCATATTATGGAATATAATCCTGGTGATTTTGAGACGTTTTTTTTCTTATTTTTGAAATGATTTTTTAAATAATTTTTTAAATGATCATTGATTTGAAGCAATTTTATGTTTTACAATCTCATTTTTTACAGTTTTATTCTGTTTATATAAGATAATTATTCTGTATAATTATATTTATGGCATTTATGTTAACAATAAGCTCAGCATTACTATTTTTTGTATAGTCGACTTTAAAATCAATAACAAAAAATGTTAATGGATCCCAAGGGCATATTGCTTTAGTGTTACAAAAAATATATGTTCCTGTTATTAATCGACATATGATAAATAAATAATCGCAATGTGTCTCTTTATTAATTCATCATTTGCTTTTTAATAGATATTTTCGAATGAAAGACGTTGTTATACAAGATCAAGTTTAGCCACGCATCGAAGGAAAGGTGATATTGATGATAGAAGTCACAAGGGTCATCCACTCTGCGAATTTTGCGATCAGCGATACATGGACAATGATGAGCTATATCGACATTTGAGACGCGATCACTTATATTGTCATTTCTGTGACGCGGATGGTCTGCATCAGTATTACAGCTCCTACGATTATCTCAGAGACCATTTCCGACAGGAACATTACCTATGCGAGGAAGGGGTGTGCGCGGAAGAAAAGTTCACGAGTGTTTTTCGAACCGACATAGATCTCAAGGCGCACAAAGCCAGTGTTCATGGCAAGCAGTTGAGTAAAGCTGCCGCGAAGCAGGCGAGAACATTAGAACTGGAATTTACCTTGGCACCTCGTGGCGAAAATCGGATGAATAGAAGAAGTATGCTGGGCGCGTCTACGTCGAGAAACACGAGGGATTACAACGGCAGGGATTATGGTTCCAGAGATTATCAACAAGGCGCGATATCCAACAGTTCCAATTCATTCATGTCTAACAATGAACCTATTTTCACGAAACAACCGTCCGTCGATGTGCAAAGCACAGATGAATTTCCTACATTAGGTGGTAGTGTCATTCCTGTCGTTCCCACCTTATCTCAACCCAAAAGTAGAGGTAACGTGACTATTCGCAGCACTGTGAGGAATCAACCGCTCGCGGTAACGGACGAGAACTTTCCGGCATTGGGCCCAGATTCGGTCGGTCCCAGTATCTCAAAGACGGTAAACTTTAGCGTTTCCAGCAGTAGCAACGCCACGGGATCCAGTGGCTTACCGCAATGTCAGAAAGGTTCCGCGTCTTCGAACGTCTCTATTCAGGTGAACCATGAACCTAACGGCACTGTCACCACCAGAGTATCCGGACCTAACATCAGAATACGTCCCACACAATTATCAATAGATTCTGATTTTCCTGCCTTGGGCAATTCGGAACCGTCTACTAGTACTGCCAATTCGATTCAGTGGAAGGAAGTCTTGCAATGGACCTGCTCGAAATCAGCATCAGCAAACACGCCCAAGTCCAAGGTGGCGCCGCCACCCTCGATACCATCAGCACCGCCCATTCGATCTGGCGAAGACTTTCCAAGTCTGTCTAAGTCGTTAAAATCGAAAAAACAATCGATGATCACAGTAGTACCATCGTGGGGACAGAACTCTCAGAATATCAGCAACGTCCAAACTTCCAGTACCAATAATACAAAAACAACGACGGATCAAACGAAGAGTAAGACGAAGAAGAAAAAAGCGAAGCAAGCTTCGAGTGGTAACAGTTCGAGTGGTAACGAGTCTGGCAGCTCCAAATCAAATATAAATACTGTTGTGACAAAGAAGGACATCGAATTGGCGCGTACTGGTGACTCGGACAACTCTCGCGTTGCTAAGGAGAGTTCGCGAGTCACGCAGGATACCAATGCGAGTGGTGATAATAGTAAGAATTCAAGCGTGCAGAACTCGAAGGAACCGGAACATATGAATAAAAAGGATAAGAGAAAAAACAAAAATAATGTAGAAGGAAATACAGGCGTAACGACTGTTATAAATACGGAATCTGAAAGTGGAGGCAACTCTTCGAACGGAGAGAAGCAAAGGAAGCGTAGCGAGTTGAAGATAGACAGTTTGAACACCGCCAATAATAATATCCATCGAACGGAAGATTTTCCCGCTTTAGGTAGCACTAGCAGTAGACCACCAGGCTTTACAAATCCGCCACCTGGTTTTTCTTCGCCGACTTTACCACCACCCGGTTTTTCCATAAAATACAGCCTTGACGGATTGCATGGTGGTAACGGCTTGACGTTCACAAACAGTTCTGGTGAAAGCTACTCTATTCTGCCAGATAACAATAGCAAGCATATGACTCATGTCTACGTGTCGCCACCGGATTTTCAGAAACGGAACACGTGTTTGGTGGCTAAGCTTAATGCAGTTCTCGTAGAGCAGAACAAAATCGAGGAGTTTCGTTATGTAAGCGGCCTCTTTCGCGGTGGTACCTGTGACGCCCAGGAGTATTATACGCATTGTTGCGAAGTCATGGGCGCTAGCGCCTTCGAGAGCATATTTCCTGAGCTTCTGGTATTGCTGCCAGATATCGCGAAGCAACAGGAACTATTCAAAGTGCACAAGAGGGAAACAGGCGGAAAGGCGAAAGGACTAGAGATGTGCGCCACATGCGGTCAGGTTCTTAAGAACGGCTCGGACTTTAGAATGCATATGTCCAGTCACACGCTTGAGAATCACTTCCCGGCGTTAGGTAAGAGCAATATGCCGCCGCCGAAGAACACGTGGGTACGTAAATGAGTCAATTACGTTCTCTCATCGATCATCATGCTCTTGTTTTGGAGAATCCGGGGAAACCGAATATCCACTCGCCCAATTATTGAAAGTTGTAAATATAACGCTCTTGTTTTTATACCATCATACTCCAAGATTTAAACCTATTGCGTTGCGTTTATCCGATACGTAATACGAGTGTAATACGTAATATTTATTCCAAAAGTCAATCAATCCTTAGTGTTAAAAACAAAATGTGCATAGAACTAGCGCTGACTATTCACAATAGACTTGATCTGTGAATTGCGAAGCAATATTGATTAAAATTAAAAGAAAAAAAATATTATATATATCTTAGAGCTTTTACAGACGGTTGTATTAATGATGTAATGCTTCGAGACAGTGATAAACAGGAGATCACATATTTTTTTGTATAATAAACTATGAAAAGTATGTAGTATACTGAAAGTCTGTTAAAGTTATAAAGAATGAACATATGCGTATATTATTTATATATATATATATATATATATATATATATATATATATATATAGAGAGAGAGAGAGAGAGAGAGAGAGT
>NW_012130080.1:1773140-1787726 GCF_000143395.1 Atta cephalotes | reverse complement strand
AGAGAGAATGACATCGCGCATTAACGTTTCAACGATTATCTACTTTTACTGTATTTTAAGATCATGTACATAAATTTCGTAAATAGAAGCGTTCTTTCTTATAATTTATTTCCTATATTTCTCGTAATAGAGATGAAATAGATTGCTGTGCTATATACGAAAGAATAACACCATACTTTAACAAATCGTTTGATACGTTATACAATATATTATACAGTAGATACTTGTAGCACTACTGTACTGTTTTGTATCGTAACAAAAGTTGTACATTTAGTTAACACGACAATACATGATTTTGATGAGCGAGTAAACGAGTATTGTTTCCTCGCCTGGTTCCTTTTATTTTCTTTATTTTTGTGCGTTGGATATTAATGGAAACGAACGCAATAAACATATTTTGATTTTTCATAAGGTAGAAAAATTGACATTTATATACTTTCTGTATGTTTAGGATTTATTATGACGATTTCTAAACATTTCTTACAATTTAAGTGTCTATTTTTATTAAAAAGGAAAATCCCGGTTATCAAGATATAAACCTTAGTTAAGTTTTATTTCCTTTTGCAATATTAAAGTTAATTGTTCACTTATCTAAAGCCTTATGTTATCAATTAAGATTTATATTCCAAAAATTTACTTATTTATTAGAAAAACAAGAAAGTGTAAACGATCTGTGTATAACATCACATAATACATACATTCATTCTTCATGAATAGCACGGACATAGACCAAAATAGAAAACAAATTAGGATATTCAACGATTTTTTTTTCACGGTGTAATAATACATGAATAAATAAATCTCCGCACAGTTAAATCGGCTGGTCGAAACGATACTTTGTCACTCGATACATCAAAAAGACAAAATTAGAATTCACTTGGCAAATATTAAGTATGTATGAAAGAACTTAGTACTATGTACAACCTTTGTATATATATATATATATATATATATATTCTTATAAATGACGCAAGAACTATCTATTATATCCTGATGTTCCTGTTCCTCCTATGAAACAAGTTTCGTTTCTAGAGCACAATCCATGCGAATCGAATTGCATATACAGTGATGAAGAGTTAAATTGTGCTCATAATATTCTTGATTCGTATATTGCATCAATTTCTGTAAGCAATTGTGAACGCAGCGACTGTTAAACTGTACATGATAGACGTTACATTGATACAATTTGACAAAGGTGGAAATTGCCAAGTGACTCTCCGCCTGTCTTTTACGTCCATACGATGAATGAATTGTCCTTAAAAGTATCAGATACGATGAGACGCTATCACTTTTTGGCCAACTCGTTACTCAGCCAGTCCAGACCCTCGTACAGTCCATGTCCCTGCGTGGCGCAGGTGCTCTGGATATACCAGTGACGTCCTCGCAACGAATTAAGACCCAGCTTGTCGGTGAGTTCAGCAGCAGACATGGCATTAGGTAGATCCTGCTTATTAGCAAATACCAGCAATACTGCGTCCCGCAGCTCGTCCTCTTTCAGCATGTTCGCCAATTCGCGTTCCGCCTCACTGATACGCTCGCGGTCGTTGCTATCCACTACGTAAATGAGGCCTTGGGTGTTCTGGAAGTAGTGCCTCCAAAGCGGCCGGATCTTATCTTGGCCACCCACGTCCCACACGGTGAAGCAGATATTCCTGTATTCGACTGTCTCAACGTTGAAGCCGATCGTGGGTATGGTGGTGACAATCTCACCGAGTTTAAGCTTGTAGAGTATGGTAGTCTTACCGGCGGCGTCCAAACCCACCATCAGTATCCGCATCTGCTTCTTGCCAAACAACCGAGTGAGCAGGCTGCTGATTGTGAGACCCATTCTGGAAGCGAGAACACCGCACGGAATCTTGAATAGGAGACAAGTGTTTTCTTAATGTCTTTTGATCTGCAACGACGACCGGAATGGATAACCGGAATACCAAATGCTTCCAACTGCGTAGTCTTCGTGCGCTTTGATGCTGAATTTCGTCAACCTGATTGACGTGTGCTTTAGACTTTTTGTCTCTCGCCCCCCGATACAGCTCCGGTAGGCAACACACCTCCCGTTCGACGAACAGCAAACGTCACCTTGCGGTCAATCCAGCGGCGCCGCGTGCCGCCGGAAATAGCTGGCAAAATCCGCCACGCACGTCACGCTCCACCCGGGAGTCAAGGAACTCGCCACGACGGGGATTGTACTCTGGACGAGATGCCCGCGTCTTCGAGATGCCTAATGTTCGGATACGAACAACTTCGTTCCTTTTTTCTTTTTTTTTTTTTAAACTCGCGTCAGAGTCGCATGTCATTCATCGGCGAGAATGAACAAAGCGTGGCCCTCTCCATAGCGAGAAGTTTGCCGCGCAACGTTGCCAGCCTTACCGCGCGCAGATTTGAAAAATGTGGACGTTCGATTTTTGTTCCGTAATTTTTCGTAATTCCGTAACAGTACTGTGATATAGTAATGATATTCAATTTTTAAGCACAACGTCATTAAGAACAACGTTGATTTAGGAAGATTTTATTGCAATTACATAAAAACAATCAATCAAATAAAAACTAAAAATTTACTTAAAGACTCAATTCTTTTTTATATTCGTGTATATACCTACGAAAGGTGATTTCAATCAAATTCTAAATTAACTTAATCGATGATCAATTCAGTCGGCAGAATCACTTATGATAAAGTTTTTATAATTGTCATCTCTAATTTTTCTTCATGTATATTGAACGAAAAACTAATTCTATTAATAATTCTATTAATAAATAAATAATTTAATACCTTGATAATTAAATTAAATGTCAATAATTCTCATGTTAAAAAAAATATGTATAATATATAATTGTATGTATAATATATAATATATATAATATATATATATTGTATATATATATATATATATATATATATATATATATATAATAGTATATATAATATATATTATTTATTTATATAAAAATAAATACAAATAATGTATATATAAAATAATATATGTATAATATTTTGTAATATAAATGTGTGTGTGTGTGTGTGTGTGTGTGTGAGTGTGTGTGTGTGTGTGAAAAATATATGTAAATAAATCATGAATACTATAGAATTTTTTCATGATTTTTCATTTTTTGGTACAGGGCCCGTGAAACACGCGTACGTACTTGCCAAAGTGTTTCGCGATCAGCCGGACCAGCGCTGGGTGATCAAAACGAAAATGGTGGTCGACATGGAGTTGCAGGAAGCTAAAGATGCCGTTCTTCAGCTGATGAAGGAGAAAGACAAGATTGAATCTGATCTACGAGCGCTGAAGGAGATCTTAGATTCCGTATGTGTCATACTTGGTTTTACACTGTAGTGGCAAGAGTGACGTTGTCATCGGGCGGAATGCCGAGCTCGTCTTGCAGCATGATCTGTCAGATTTTTGAAAGCTTCGTATCATATCCTTGACGTAATTGCAGAATCATATCGGCATGGACGAGCCGCTGGTGGATTCCGAGGGATATCCCAGGCAGGATATCAACGTTTATCAAGTGAGACACACAAGACACAAAATAATACGTACGTAAATATATTTTTTGTAACATGAAGCAAAACAATACACTGTTTATTTGAATAACATTGTGTTGTCATATAGGGCTTACAAATGATCACAAAAACTTGATGAAGAAGATAGAAGAAGGATTGCATAGAGTTCATGCTTTAGCAGGAGCAAGTATAGCTGAACAACCGATATCCGATGTATCTGACAATCAAGAGACAGAAGCGCTGGAGCCTTTCCTCAGAGTGAATTTAGTTTCACCTGGTTCGCCAGCAGAGACTGCGGTATGTATTATCTCTATGCCAGCAGAGACTGCGGTATGTATTATCTCTATGCCAGCAGACACTGTGGTATGTATTATCTCTATTATCTCTTTTGTATGGATGATTTATAAATCTAATTAAATTGTTATAATTTATTATATCTATTTGCCAATGATTACCTCATTTTGCTTAAGACTTTTGCATATATCTAATAAACTTTTAATTGTAACTGTAAATCCATAAGAAAACATAATTGCAATCAATTATTCTTCATTGAAAATAAAAGAAAATCAAAGAAAATAATTATAACTGTGGATGTTTTCTATTTGGTGATATAATTTAAGTTGACACATGTATCGTTCTATTTTGGTTACTAAATATTAAAAAAGATAAAATGATGTTTGTATCGACTTGTGTTACCGAATAGAAAGCATCCTCTAATTGATCAATTTGTTTACAGAATTACGGTTACGACTAAAATTTTGTTATGTACAAAAGCTTTTAATTGGGAACAAGGAATAAAAGCTGCTGCTATTTTTTTAGGGCATCCAAGTCGAGGATCTGATATTGGAATTTGGATCTGTTCATTGCCGAAATTTCAAATCTTTAACAGATATTGGAAAGCTAGTGGAAAACAGTAGATACAAGACGATCAACGTAAAAATTAAACGCGGTTCGAATACTATTGTTTTATCGTTAACTCCGCGTCCTTGGGTTGGCAAAGGCCTTTTGGGTTGCAACGTGATACCTGTAGAAATAGTTGAAAGATAAAAATATAGGAGAGCAACATGGAACTATTTTTTTAGCCTGCAAACTATTTTTATGTATACCTTACTAAACAGATGTATCTCAATAAATGTATCTTTGTAAATTATTACCCTTAATATTGGTATCATTATTATTATCATTATTATTTGTCTTTATTATTGTTGCCTTTTAATCCTAATTAAAATTTTTATAATACAAAATCATTAAAATTTTCTTACAAATGAAACTAGAATTAGGATACTTATCTTATTAATGAAAATACAAATCTTGTTCTTTTCAACTAAACTGAAACTTTTTGCGCATTTCATCTTTCTTCTTTTTCTTTTTATATTAAAGAAAAAAAGAGAAGTTAAACCATGCAAATTCACTTAAAAAGAATAGATACAAAGAGAAACAAAGTAATGTTTATCTAATTTTATATTGTTTCAAGTATGATCTCTAAAATGTTATATAATTTTTCATTAGCTGGATGTAATTTTAAAATTTATCTAATTATAAGATCAAATTCAAGATGATCTTGATTTTGTAATTAATCATGATTAGCTAAATTAGAAGATTGAAGTATGAAGAACGTCTTAGATGTCACTAGTGACGAGACATGTACGAAGTACGAAATGCGAATTGCCAACGTGTATTGTCGAACGAAGTTCCGCTGCGAGCCTCAGGAAATGCAATTTTTTCGCGGAAGTAGCATGACGTCACGAAATATACGATGATGCATCAATCAGATCACCGAGTACTTTATAGACAAAGCCTGCAGAAGAGAAATCGGAGTAGTTCTTGCGTAAAATCGTATAAAACGATTACGCGCGACTACAATGAATCGCTAAGAACGCATTGATGAATGATCTGCTTGCCAAGCGAATTGACAGCACAATGACAGAAATGATAAAAATCTGTTTTATGTCGTCAATCACCGCGATACGTAATCATGCGGTTTCTCACGGATTCGGCGGCCATCGCAAGAGAAATCGTGCCGACGATTGCATCACCTCGGCAATTAGGACGTGGCGCGAAAATTTTACGATGCAACGATTCATCTTGCGTGCGCATCATCAGGTAAACGGGATAAACGATAGTCGATACCCTCTTCCGTTTGTACAGTAGGATGATGACATAACCTTACAGAATCGAGCTGTCCGCAACGGTGTCCCCAGCTGTGTCGCACATGAGTCAGATCGTCCACGTGAATTTTCGTACGATCGCGTTCAGAATTTAAAAAAAGAAACACTAACGAGGAAAACATGACGACGGAGAACGCGCAGGTAGAAGAGCATGTGTTAAACGGTGTCGCCGAGGACGAGGACGTCGTGACACCATGGACGGTGACGAGTGTCAACGATTCCGGCATCGATTATGACAAGTTGATTAGTAAGTCGCGCCTCTTGCAAGAGGTAATTTATGATGATGAAATTATCCTTGCAGATTTGTGAACATTCACGCGAAGAATAGGTGATTTTTTAGGTTATGTTCGCAACGAAGTGCACAGTAAGGTGTATAATACCTGTTTTTTTTATTGTCATAATGAACTGTATTAAAATTTTCAACACAGACTCCAAAGATTGTCCTAAAGATGTTCTTAAGACATAATGAATCTCATTTTCAACGAGAGATAAATAATACATTAAGCTTATTTATTTACCTGAACTTCTTGCACAGCTTTTTATTTTTTTTCTCGAACACAGAGAAAAAAAAGATAAATTGTGTAAAAAGTTCAGCTAAAAAGAATAAGTTTAATGTAACGCAGTGAATTATTATATCATTAGGTGCTTTTCTATTAAGAGACGCAGATGATATAGAATAACACAAGTGAATCATTTTTTTTTACTAATCTCAGACAATACACATGTCAAAAAGATGTCATAAAGACATCATAAAGTCATTTTTTAGGATGTATCTCTAAAAGATATCATAAAGATGTCTTGTAGACTTTACATGTTATCTGCAAATGTTAAACAAAGATAAAATAATTCATTATGCTATTCTGTGTTATCTGTGCATCTTGCTGGAAAGTATTCTTGATTGTTTGCCAATGTTGAGATGAAATGATCATCATGTTACACTAAATTATTCTTGCTGGAAAGCATCAAAATGTATAGGTTTCTATCTCATTTTTATTAAGCTTCAAATATGTATTTTATTTTAAGTACAAGAGTATAAATACAAAGAACAGAACTATATTTATAAATCATTTAGTCTCTTGAGCTTTGCAGACTAATACATTTTCTTTTTTTTTTGCAGAAAGATTCGGAAGTTCTAGGATAGATGATGAACTATTAACTAGATTTGAAAAGATCACTGGCAAGAAACCGCATCGCTTTCTCAGAAGAGGCATATTCTTCTCCCACAGAGATATGCACACTATTCTGAATCTTTACGAGCAAGGAAAGCTCTTTTATTTGTACACAGGCAGAGGACCGAGCTCTGATGCGATGCATCTGGGACATCTCATACCTTTCATGTTCTGTAAATGGTTACAAGAAGTTTTCAATGTACCATTAATCATACAGTTGACAGACGATGAGAAAGCTATATGGAAGAATCTAAATATAGAAGATGCTATTAAATTGGCCTATGCCAATGCAAGAGACATTATCGCCTGTGGCTTTAATCCCGAGAAAACCTTTATTTTTTCCAACTTGGAGCACATAGGAAACAATTCAGCATTTTACCAGAATATGATCAGGATACAGAAATGCGTGACGTTTAATCAAGTGAAGGGCATTTTCGGTTTCGGCGATAGCGATCCAATCGCGAAGATCGCGTTTCCGCCAACGCAAGCGGCACCGGCGATCTCTGGTTCGTTTCCTTTTATTTTTAAGGACGCTAAAGTGCACTGTCTGATACCATGCGCGATCGATCAGGACCCGTACTTCCGCATGACAAGGGATGTGACGCCCAGGCTGGGTTTTCCCAAACCAGCGTTGTTGCATGCGACCTTCTTCCCAGCGTTACAAGGCTCGAAGACAAAAATGTCGGCGAGCGACAGCAATACGGCAATATTCCTCACAGATACTGCTAAGCAGATAAAAAACAAGATCAACAAGCATGCGTTCTCGGGTGGTCAAGCCACTGTGGAAGAGCACAGACAGCTCGGTGGCAATTGTGAGGTAGATATATCTTATCAGTGGCTGCGATTCTTCCTGGAAGACGACGAGCGATTGGAACAAATTAGGAAAGTTAGTCTCGCGTTAATTGCTTTAATTCTTTCTCTTAGGCAAAATCGCATGATAGAAATATCGGCCGATATTATTGTGTCGTTTATGAAAAACAATTAAAATTGTATCGTACTCCATGCACAATTGTGTACATTGCCAAGGATTTTCTATAAACAACACAATACTTGGCCGACATTTTGTCTATCATGTACTTGGCCTAAAGCCAGGAGGTGTATGATAGACAAACTGTCGATCAATTGTTATCTACAGAAAATCCTTGATAATGTATGTGAATGCGACATGAATATAATACAACTTTAATTGTTTTCCCTAAATGACACAGTCGATACTTTAGCTGATAGTCGATTCTTATTTCAAAACCATCTTAAGTAATGTCTTAAAATAATATCGTAGCACTCCGTAATTGGTTTTGTAACAATAGTATACTAAGCTTGAAGTCGTAAGATATTGGTCAATCGAATATGAAGTCTGGTCTTAAATATAAGAATCAATTATGAATACTTACATCTATCGTTTACTTTTATGCTAAGGTTCATTTCCACCAATGTAGACCTAACTTTAATTTCGATTCAACTTTTCGTCCCTTTCTAATTCTTAAAATTAGAAAAATGGACGTTAAACTGAGACTAAAAAGTTAAGTTATATTGATAGGCATTAAATTATAACGACAAATAACAAATTTATCTTTTAGGGCTATACTAGCGGGGAGATTTTGACAGGCGAGCTAAAGAAGGAACTGATTGACGTTCTACAGCGACTTGTCGCCGCGCATCAAGAAGCAAAAAGTAGAGTAACAAATGAAGTGATTAAACAATACATGATTCCTAGAGACCTTGATTTCAAAAACAAAGTAATTGTTTAATAAGCACCGATTTATGCGAACCATCGCTTCCTAGATTCTTCTACTTGCGTTGGAGATCGATTTAAATCTATTTATTGCAAGACACAACTATAGAATATTCCAGAAGATTCCATGTCTTTTTCAAGCACCGCCTTTTGTTGAAAAATTAAATTAATTTTTCTATTAATCTGCCTCTCGTTTATTAACAAATCTCGTAACCCTATTGAAAAATTCACAAATTTTCAACTTTTTCTAATTATCGAATAAACGTAAATGCCTTTCACAGCTGCATGGCGGACTGTAGCGTAAAAATAAAAATATCTTTTATTTCGATTAAACCTCAATTGATCATAAACTTAATCAATGATTAATACTCGTGTCTACCAGTATAGAGATAATTTTAATCACAATTTATTTTTATCTTGTTCTAGTTCTAAGAATTATCTGTCTATTGAAGAGAGACTCACTCAATTATTTATGTTACATCTACAAATTTGGATTATTATTATGGTTATTAAAATAAATTTAATATATTCATATACAGACATTCTTTTTTATACGAGTTACATCATTTTTCTCGAAATTAAATAGTGCCTTTAGTCACGAATTAACATAAATTAAATGGATCTTAGATTCAACGTCAATAACTATTACACATTTTTAGCTCCGATGATTTGATTTACTTTTCATCTTGTTTTAATTCTTAGAACTGAAAAAAGATTTAAAAAAAAGTTAAAAAATTCCGATAAAGTTAATATATATAGATAAAAAATAAAAATGAAACAAAAAAAAGGAGCAATCTCTTAGCGCATGCGTCGCGCTGGGGAAACTTCTGAATCGCGTGGATTCGAACGGCTGCCGTTTATGTTCCACTTTCTCACAATTATTCGAAACTGGGTCGAGCAATGCCGATAGAGGATACACACTGTGCCTCGCGTGTGCATCCTCGGTCGCGCGGGAACGGGCTGAGTCTCGACGCCCGAAGTTGCGCGCGCTAGAGGATCAATGAGAGCCGATCGCCACAATCGGGCGGCGCGCTTATAGTGCTTATAGATAGAATACAAGAGGCAGCCGCGCTCAAACGCGGATTAATGGGGCGCATCTGAGCGTAATAACGCGTAATCCAATGACCCGTTGACGTTCTCGCCGTAGCGGAATTCCCATCAGCTATTAAACCGATCAATAAACCGATCTTAATATACAAATATAAGTACGTCGGGACGCTTCTCATTCGCGCCGGCGATTCGCCGAATTGATCACGCCGGACCTGGGACTGCCTGAGGCCCAGAGGTCATGTCGGTCGCGTCACGCCGACAGCCAATTAACATCGCAAGTAATTATCGATGATTGCACGAGATCTATCGGCCGTGAAATCGTACGTGTAACGCTGTTTTCGTCGCGACACGTCGTCGAGTTAATTCTCTAGTATCGCGCGCGCGCGCGCGCGCATGAGAGAGAGAGAGAGAGAGACAGAGACAGATAAACAAAGAGAAGAGAGAAAGAAGGAACGAGAGCAAGTTAATTTTACCCCGCGTGCGATGATCGTATAAAACGAGATATCGGCTAAGCGCGAACGGAAATGGCGCGGTGTCGATTGGCGGACAATGACGACAGTACGCAAGCCGCTATTAATAAACCGGCGCATGCGCGCCACACCGGCCGCCGTGTGTATCCGCCATTCATGCGAGTCGATTTCGTTGTTTCTGTGTGTGCAGGCACGAGCCAGGCCTGAGGCCAGCCAGCTAGGCACAGCCAGCAAGAGCGAGACGAACGGTACGTGGTGCGACGGTGAATAAAGAATAATATTTGCGTGCTACTTCGAGGAAGATACGATGCGAGCGTATTAACTGTACGAATACACAGCGACGTACCACGCAGTGGCAACGGTGACGGCGGTGTGGCGGCGGCAGCGGCGACAGCAACGGCAGTTTGTTGGAGCACGCTACCCGTTTAGTACCTGAAATGACGACTATCCTCGGTCACGGTCCGCCGACGTAAGTTCTACGTTTGTACGCTCAGCAAAGGCGCGAGCGGGAGCCGTGCGTGCTTGCTTGCGTGCATGCATGCGTGTGAGCGAGCGAGCGAGCGAGTAAACTATTTTAGTCGCGAAAATTCGCCGCTGCCAAATAAGAGCTTCCTCGTGCGCGCGTCACCCTCGTCGTTCGTCGTCGTTGCCGTCGTCGTCGTCGTTGTCGGGAAACGCGAGCGCACGAAGCAACCGCCGCCTGCGTTATCCGCCGCGCGGAACGATATCTCGCGGAAAAAGTGGCAGAAAGGCACTGTGTGCTACGTGAACTCCGTGGCTATATCGCTCCCTCGCGCGTGGCGTAAGCGATGGATTTATTCGCGCCGGCTGATAACGCACGCCGCTTCCAAAATGCCGTACAATACGTCCAACTCAGTGAACAATCCCTACCCGGTGTCGTCTCACCTCGGCCTTTGTCATTTGAACTCTCGCGTATACGCAAGTATTTTCCTCGACCCACGTTATCAACTTATTTTCGTCACAGTGTCAAACGATCGACGGTTGAATTCCGTTGGATAGACTCTTGTTTACTCCAAGAATTCTGATGCATGATCGAAAATAATAGTGTAAATCAAAAAATTCTGTTATAATATAGTTTTTGATTTTAGGTAAGAGTGAAAGAAGTGCCATTTTGAGGATCCGTAAGAATGATGCTAATCAAATAATAGAAGGAGAGACAAATAATTAGCTGGTACAATAAATATTCAACGTGTAATATGGGGGCGTTTTTGGATACTCCGAACACAGAGAAGTGCAATGAGCATGGCACTGGTAACGGCCTGCGGTACGGCGTGGCTAGTATGCAAGGATGGCGAATGGAGATGGAGGATGCTCATCGAGCAATTCCCTGTTTGGATGGTGGTCTCTCGGATTGGAGCTATTTTGCAGTGTTTGATGGTCATGCAGGTGCATTAGTATCAGCCCATAGTGCGGAACACTTATTAGAATGTATAATGCAAACGCAAGAGTTTAAGGCCGAAGATGTTATAAAAGGGATCCACTCTGGATTTCTCAGACTCGACGATGAGATGAGGGATTTGCCAGCTATGAGCGCTGGCATGGACAAATCCGGCTCCACGGCGGTGTGTGCATTTATATCGCCCAAAAATATTTATATCGCCAATTGTGGCGACTCCCGGGCGGTACTCTGCAGATCTGGACTACCAGTCTTCTCGACGCGGGATCACAAGCCCGTTTTACCCGCTGAGAAGGAGAGAATTCAGAATGCAGGTGGTAGCGTAATGATCCAAAGAGTTAACGGATCTCTGGCGGTTTCCCGAGCATTGGGTGATTACGAGTACAAAAATCTAAAAGATCGAGGCCCTTGTGAGCAGTTAGTGTCGCCGGAACCAGAAATATTCATGCTAGACAGGGACGATGAACATGACGAATTTCTAGTTTTAGCATGTGATGGCATTTGGGATGTTATGAACAACGAAGATTTATGTAATTTTATACATTCAAGGCTGCAGCTAACCGATGATTTAGAAGCAGTTACCAATCTGGTTGTAGACACTTGTCTTTATAAGGTATTATATCTTACACATATGTATATTTTTGTATTAAAAGTATAAATGTGATTATATCAAAAGAATATATTATTCATTTATCACTTTTATTATTTATTTAAGATATGAAGCAAATATGAAAATTACTTTTAAAGTTATTTTTAGTTTGTAAAATAATATATAAATTTTTATTACTATTCATTATGCTGAGTTACATTCTTAATTTTTCTTTATGTTTACAGTCATATGGAAACTTTTGATGTTGATCGATGTTTTTTTTTATACAAGAATGTATTCAGAACAATCTAAAATTTCGTTACAGGGTAGCAGAGATAATATGAGTATAGTCCTGGTAACGTTTCCGGCTGCACCAAAACCAAATCCTGAAGCACAGAGGCAGGAGGCCGAGTTGGAAATGGCTATTGCAAGGAAAATTAAAGGTTCTTTAACTTTTCCATACTTTAATTCATTATATTCTTTATGTTGTTGCATTAATTCAAGATCACGATGCCACATACACGAAAGTGACATAATAAATTAATGTTTGTTGATATAAAATAGATGTAATGATAAATTCTTCTTGATGCATATTTAAGAAAATTTTGCACAATTGTGAAGAATTTGATTAGTGCCAAAGCATATAAAAAAATATTCTTCAACATAAAAATATTATGAAAGTTGATATATGAAACATCTATTTTTAGCAATATAAATACTTTTATTCTCAGATATTTATAATACTGTAAATATTGCAGTTCAATGAGGAGAAAAATAGAGACCAATCATAATGAATGACTCCAAATAGCGTAATAGTTCGCAATAGTTTGCATATGATAAGTGATGTGTATTAGACAATTAAAAGTTCAGTAGTGGAACTATTATATAATGTTAGAAAAATGTTATACGTTGATGAACTGATTTATTATTGCGTTATTAGAGGTGATGTGTACTATTCTAAAAATTATAAAGAATAATAATATAATAGATAAATTATAAAGAATTTGAAACAGCCAATATCTTCGATGTCACATAGATGTAATCTAATCTAGTTTGAAAGATCAAGAGTTTTATTTTCAGAATAATCTTGTATTTACAATCTACATATCACATGTGCCACAAGATATAACTAGTCATTACACGCAAAGCAATCTTACAAAAGTGATAAAAATGTTTTCCAGTGTTTTAATATGCGTAAACAGCAATAATAACAATTTATAATTCTTTAAAATTAACTTTAATTGCGATTTGAAAACAAATGTAAATGTTAAAGCTTGCACAATCAATTGTACAAATTATGTGTAATAATAACTACACAATGTGTGAGTCCCACTTCTTAACGTTGCACTTTGTGATTAATAAAGTTGATGTCTTATACGCTATATATCTGTCACATACGAGAAAACGTTTACAAATCGTTGATGTCTTACGCCGTCCTGTGTGTGCAAAAACGCATATTTGTTTCACTTTAATAAATTCCATCACATTGCATCTGTTATTTTTCAAAATTTTCTGAGAGCTTGATACAAACAGCTTACCAATTTTCATGTGAAATTCAAGATGTATGACGCGTATGGTATATAAAAACAGATGCAATAATTCACGTACTAAAATATATCATTATTTCCTCAGATCTCACGTTTTATTAAAATTGTATACCCGACTAATGTACATTTCAAAGATACTAATTTGTGCTATGTGTTAAAGATATGAGGAGGACTGTTATTAAGAAAATTAAATTATACTGTAATATAAATACTATGGTTGTTTCTTAAATATTAATTATTTCTTAAATAGTTTCTTAAATATAAATTAATATTGTTATACAAATGCGTAAAAATTGCAAAGTTTTAAAAATATACAATGCTTAATGTGTAGTAACACAAAAGTATAAAAAATACAACCCACTTATAAGAAAAAAAATATATATACATTTATAATGTTATTTCACTAGAACAATATTTTATAATAATTGTAGTTTACTCCATACATACATAATTAATTAAAAATATTACATCAATGCTATATATTTATTAACGAGGCATAAAAAAAAGTTTTTAAGATTTCACGGTGAATTATTTGGTTGAAAATTCTTATTTTTTGTTTTTCTGTTAATAGATATTTAGAATTAAAAAACTATTAAATTAATTTTTATTAAATTATAATTGAAAGAAATTATATGTGAATTATATTTCAATACATCTGGGAACCATCCATCTAGAAAGGCTCATCATGAAATCTCAAAAATATCTGCCCTATTTATGATCAAACTATCATGTGTATCAAATCAATGTTTCAATATTACTTTCTTAAAAATGAGAGAGAGAAAAAAATTAGTCTGTAGTATCAGAAAATTAGTACACATTATTTCGTCATGTAATGACAAAAATTGTCAATAAATATTGTCAATGCAAAATTCTTGCTGAAAGATATGTTCCACCCTTGGAGTTGATAAATTAACCTAAAGTTCAATCTTTAAGTAGAAACTA
>NW_012130080.1:1765914-1771813 GCF_000143395.1 Atta cephalotes | reverse complement strand
GTGTGTGTGTGTGTGTGTGTGTGTATATATTTCGATATTTGCTAATTATTCTATATTTGCTAATTATATCGCAAGCATCTTGACAAAATGCATGTAAAAAATCATCGTATTATAAATTGGGATGTATAAACATAGTTTATATTTTTTTTCAATAGATTATCACGTTTTTATTCTTATTTATTATTAATAAAGAAGAATATGTATGGAAATGTATACTTCTAATTACATATGAATGTATAAAATAACAACTGGTTTGAAAAACCAGATAATTTCTATATCTATGGAAAATTTGAATTGCTACATCTATGGAATATTGAATTATAAATTTGATAATATTGAATCATATATCAAGCACATTTTGTTAAGTGTATGTTTGGATAGTTGCATTTAGAATTGCACATAATCTAAGAAAATCACATAATTAGCTATTATATTATTTATTAATTGATAAGTTCATAATTTTTATAAGTTTAATAATTTTTTAACGAAAAATATCTAAGTTATTTTAATATTTTTCTTTTATATTTGTAGAAATAGTCGCCCAAGAGGAGGACAAGAGTGAATTTGATTATCTAAAAATGTTGGAACTTCTTAGAGGAAGCGATCATTTTCCTTATCTGCCTCCTGGTGGTGGTCTTCATGCTAAGTAAGTTTAGCAACATTAAAACACAATTTTTAGAAATAATAGACCGTGCTTAGCAGAGTGTTTAGTTTGTAATTCTTAAAAGTTTTCTTCGTGCTGATTGGATTATTTTTCGATCTAAAAGAATAGTCCTATCTTAGAAGAAAATTTTTGACAGTTGTGAAATAAATATTCTGCTGACGCAAATTATATCATTAAACTAAAATCAAAATTCTTAGTAAAAAGTATTAAAAATTGTTTAATGTTTTCGTTTTATTGCCAAACGTTATTAAAAACTTAAAAGGGTTAGTTTCTATAGTGAAGTATTACATAATTTTAATTTAGGAAAGATGACTCATACTTACGTAACATATACATACATAGCTGTTTTAAAACGATATTTTGGAATATATTTAATATTTAGTTATATCTTTTAATAGAAATTAGACATTAGACTTTAATAGAGAATAGACATTTTATGATTTTCATAGTGAGATCACGGTAATGTTAGCGTTGCTACTACCAAATACAACCGAATCGACAGTCTTCTACCAATTTGGCTAGATTCCAGAATATAATTAGATTTCCGTCGTGAGAGCCCAATAATTTTATATTTGACCTTCTCTAAATGCACTTGAATTATTAGTACTCATCCTCGAAAATTTTATAATGTGCAATGATCATATTGTATTTATTTTCCTTTCAGGCAACCATTTATTGAGAAAATGTTTCGAGAAATGTGTCCCAGCAAAGCGCATTCTGTAAGTGTTGGATACATCCCTTTGACATAACTAACCCTCGATCGTTTTCTAAACTGCATCAAATGTACAATTATATAATAATAAGACATGTTCCATATTCATATAAAGATGCAGAATTTACGTGGACACATTTATTTGAATAGTAATCCCTAATGTAAGAAAATCCTATCAATGTTAAAGAAAAATTATGATGTATTATAAATTGGTGAGTCTTAAGAGAACTAAGTTTCATAAGTCTCATAAAGCATATAATTAGTAGACTTCTACAAGTGACCCACGATTGGCAACGTAAATTAGTGCGTAATTAAATATTATGTACTTTTGTAAGTGTTTCTATCCATCTATCTATACTATTTGTTTAAAAACTCAAGCTATATAAAAGTTTCCTTATTCATCGTAATTTAGTAATCGCAAGAGACATTGAAATATTATCCGGGGTTATGTATCTATTTAAGGAATATATATTTTTCTCGAAAGATTTATTTTAGAAAAATGGCTGAAACTTAAGTGCGCTGTATCGAATAGTGAACATACTTAACTAAGTTCCACTATTTTGTGCAAATTATTAATTTGCAGATTAAGCCAGTTAATAATTTTAATGGAATAATAGTACAAGAAATATCAATTACAAAGGGACTAAGGATAATTATATAAATATTTACTTTTAATTTTAATACTTCTATCGTTTTGAATATTTTACTTAGAATATGAGAAAGTCGAACAAACAAATACTTGATATACAGATATAAGAAAATATTTTTATGATTGATGGCATATTTCAGGAGAAAATGTAAAAATTGTGTTATGTACTTTACAAATAATCCCAATTGATCTTTGACTTTTTTACCATTTAATAATTTTTTATAATTATCACACATTGTGTGTGTGTTGGATTTTATAAATTTCTTTTTCATTTTGGGGAATAAAAATTGTTTATATTTCAGTTATATTATAAGCAGAGGGTTAAACAGATGTTAAACTAAAAATTAGATGTACAAGTTCGAATAAAAATGGAAAACTAGATAATGTGAAAACTAATCAAGGTGTAAGTTTTAATATAATATACATATGTAAAAAAATATAGAGAGCATGATATGTTATTATGTATGCATTTATTTGGAGATACTTAAAAAAAAAATGATATCCTTAAATATTTAATTACTGTGAAATTTGCACAATAAACTAATACTATTATACATTTTATACCGTTTGCGTAGCTCTTTTACGCAAACAGGATTTAACGTTATCTTCATTAAAAATGTATTTTCCTCAGAACTGTACAAAAATTTCTGTATTACAAGACATTCGTGATACATTATGAAGCGAGATTTTCATGGAATTTAATAAGAATTTAGTAGAATATTTCTGTCATGCCCTCTTGCCATGTTGATAAAAAATGCATAATATTGCGATATATAATTATATATTTTTGTAGATCTAGGAAAAAAAATTAGCGCAGAATATATATCTACTCTGATCGGTATTTCCTACTTTTCATTTATAATCAGTTCCGATGTTTATGGAAATATCTGTTCAATGTACTTCGTAGAACACGGAAACTTTTTATATGAGAAGAGTAGGAAAAAACTGATTATTTAGTTCTAAATTATCAGTCCTGTACACACACACACACACGAGTTGTCTAATAAACAGTGTACTGATATTTTCTTCAAATTTTAAATTTATAATTTAAAATGAGAACTTAATATACTTGGCGAGGAGGCCTTGAGTTTAGTTTCCTATAATGTTATTTCATAAATTTTATATTTGGCTACCCACAATCATAACAGATTAAACTGTTATATTTGTAATGTATATTCTGAAATATATTATACAGTAAATATATTATTGAATTTGTAATTTAAATACAAATTTGTATACAAATTCAATCAACAGTGATAGAGTAAAAACATGTACCACTAACAGATATATATGTATAAATATATAAATCAGCTTTATGAATAACGCATATCAAACATTAATCCTTCGATTTTTATAATCATTTTTCACGCACATAAAATCATACAGCTTCTGGAGAAGTGGAAATTATACATCAAGGCCATCCTCGTGCATTCGATGAAGTATACATGTACCAAAGTATATTACCGTTTCTGGTTATAAAAAGAAATGTCCTGAAACTAACAAAGTTAACACTCAATCTATTACCCGTTTTTTTAAAGTAATATATTAGAAATATAAAAATATATAACTCTTATACAGAGAACGGATTAACCCTCTATTTTTACTAACGATGTCTCATTAAATGAAAATGTGAAGATACTAATATATTTCGCTGATACTTCAAATTTTTTCTTTCTAATCTGATCAATAGGACGCGAAAATTCATAAGATTTAGCGATGGATTTTTCCGAACAATACTGAGATGCGTAGGGCTGATGCAATTATATATAATCATCTTCGTTGAATATGAGCAAGACTTTTTTTTTATGTAAAACTAAAAAAAATAGAAATAATGCAACTTGGATAATTCAAGCGGCGTAGCTAGCCATATGAAAATCTCACAAATTTTCACGACCTATTAATCATATAATTAATAATATAATTTCTTAATTTGGTTAACAAAAGCTACACAAAGTATTAGATTTTCACAAGATTATGAATTACAGAATAAACATATTACAGATATACGTGAAGCTTTATAATTTCTTGAAGTGATTGAAGTCTAGTTAATAACATATAGCGTGTATCTAGACTACGGATTTATAAAAATAGTTTGATATAGCTGAATATTTCCTTTTGCTGAGCTTTCCGTGCCTCATCTAGTGACAATGATACGCCCATATTAATGGTATGTGTTTTCAACTCGTATTGCAAACAGTAGAGTTATATAAACATGCTTTTAATTGAAAAATTAAATATTTGGTGACATAATATATAATATTAATTTACGAACATACTCATTGTTCAATCACATTGTTATTAACATATAATTACATCATTAATGCAAACTATTTACTTCATAAAAATTTGGAATTTTAACATGAATGGATTATTATCTTTTTGTACTAACTTTTTTTACATATAGTCTTATTCTGTGTATTGAATGTAATCCATGTTGTACACATACATTGAGTCAAATATTTTATGAAATTTGCAAGAGAAACAATTATATGAAAATTTTACAAATGTTTCAGTATCTATATTCTTTTAACATTTCAACATTGTATAATCAGAACGTATACAGAATGGGACTATTAGAGAAAAAAATATGTTTTCATAAAAACAAATAGTATTTTATTAATGTCACTATTATATAACATTATACGTCAATTAAGTTCAATTGGCATAATCGTAGTGATGAAACAGCTATGATACTGCATTTATTTCTTTTTGTGATTTTGTAATTATTTTAATGTCATTCACAATTTTAATTAATTAATTATGTATTTATTAAGGATTGTAAAAAAAAACTTATAACTTATAATTTTATCGTTGAGAAATTGTTGTCGTATATATCCTATTATTACATTTTTCGTATATATCCTATTATTTTATTTTAAACTATAATTATGTTTACATGATCGTTGAAATTTTTGCAGGAATCAGTTAGTTAGCATATAAACAGATTTCTCATAATATGCACTAATTATATTAATGCTTCACGAATGCTATATGATCCATATCACTTGAGAGATCCTTTCTTTTTTAATATCTGTATATTTTTTCTGATGAATTAAATCATTATTGTATAATGCTATTTTCATAGTAAGAGATTACCTTAAACATTTATTTAATTTCATTTGGGAATTCTTCCTTAATGAATTCGAAAAAATGTTGCATACTACGACACTAATCTATTACAAATTATTTTTTATTCTTCTTGTGAAGTCTTTAGCTTTTCTTTATTCTTCTGTTGAGCCAGAGCACAAATCTGCCAAGGGACACACAGATCCCCATTGACCAAGCTTAATAACACCTTTTAAAATTTTTATACAGCCTCTATTTAATCTTCTTTTTTCTAATTTAATTAATAAGAGAAAATCGTAAAAGATTGAAATCATATGTACTGTTGTTTTTAAAATGGAAGCTTTAGTATTAACACATATTTTTATGCGGCGTTTAAAATATATACAGACAGAGTTAAGAAGACGAAAAAGGAAGTTAAGATCTTACAATAAGCGCCTCGTCGTATACTGCAAAATTTTGGCGTTTCAAATGTGGTATACTATTTTAGATATATTATTATTGTCGTGTGTAGAAAGTCGTCGACATGATTGTACAATACTTGTCTATGTTTATTGTACATAATACGCATAATTAAAATGATTTGATGGGAACAAGTCTTTCGTTTTTCGCTATAAGTAAGCGTATAATTTCTAATATTTTACCTATTTCCAAATTATTGACTAAATATAAAATATCTCGTTAGGTATTACATCGCTACTATAATGAACTTGGATTATTTTATTTTAATTGTTCCATTCTAAATATTGTGGTTTCTTTTTATATATATATATATATATATATATATATATATATATATATATATATAGTA
>NW_012130080.1:1745408-1765855 GCF_000143395.1 Atta cephalotes | reverse complement strand
CGTCTATTGCACAAACGAATGAATGCCTGATATACGCAAATATTCACGAAACTTATTTTTTTACAATGAAAAATTGTATTATAACCGTAGTATCATTGTGATTAATTAGAAAAAGTCCATATAGAGTATCAATAAACATGATAAAGTTATCAATTATTACTTCCACAATAAGAAGATAAAGATAATTAGAGCGTAAAGAACGAAGTGATCAGAATTTCTAATATAAAGTTTAATAAAAAGTTCAGTATATTTTTTTTTGTATTGATATTATATATACATTTTTTCTTAATTGAGGAATACGTTTTCCCTAGAAATATGCTATTGATATTGTCAATAATGAGTCGATAAATAAATATCCGATGTTTAATACTTTGTAACATATTTTCAGAAATCTATATTTAATATTCTGATATTTATCTTTAGACAATACCACTTTATAATTATGTAGTGTTTTTTTCTGCATGATTGAAATGTACACGTGTATTATCTCCGTATTATTAGCTTATAAAAAAGCGATATTTTATTTATTGGAAGAGAACTGCAAAACAGTATATTAAGAGAATAAAGAGAAATAAGAGAAATAAGAGAAATAAGAGAAATAAGAGAATAAAGTTAGAGTTACATTTTCTATTTAAGAATATTTAATATTTGAACATTATTTTTTGAAGTATAAGAAAAGAAGCGCACTGAATTATTTTTTCTTTAGATATCTTTTCTTTAGATTAAATATTATTTTCTTATATCGTGTCTTTCAACAATCTGTTTAACATGTAATGTTTCATTTTTTTTCTGATATTTACATGATTGTAATTAGAAATCAATTTTTATATTATATTTATAATATAATAAATAGCATCGTGATATTTATTAATATTTCAAGATGATAAATTAATAATGTTATAATAATGTTTTAATCAATCATCATTGATGATATTCCAGTGCATGTAAGTATGTAATTTATATTATTTATTTGCAATATTAAGGATATTATATAGTGGTATTGTTAATGTATTTATGTATCAGTAATAAATAACAAGTTATAGAATTATTGTGTATATATAATATATATATAATATATATATTATTTATTTTATACATATATATTATTTTATATATTATAAATTTATATTTATAAAAATAAAAATAAAATGCTAAACTAGAAACAGTCAAAATTAGATTAATAATTTTGAATTTCAAATTTCAAATCGGAAAATAAAAATTTAAGAAGCTTAAATATAAGTATTATATAATCGATCATATAATATCGTTATTGTTATATTTTCTTATTATATCTTAGACAAGAAAATATGTACAATTTTTAATATTTAACACAAAACTATACACAATTACATTTGTTTATTAAAAATCGTATAAAAGTTTTCATATCTATATAATAATTTGTCAAATTAGTTCGAAAATATTTAATAAAATATATGTATATCTACAAGAAACAAGATAATGTATACATATACGCATGACTTAAATCTCCAGGAAAAAATGTATGTGCAAAAAATTAAAGTACTATATAATGATATGCTTACAGAATTCACAGAGCAGTTAATGTATGCAATTACGTATACGATTTCGTACATGCGAAATTGCAATAGACTGGCCAATCCAAAAGTGGTGAAAATGAGATATCTATCATCAAGAGTCATTATGGAGTACTACATGAGCAGAGACTGTGCAGAGTGGTAATTGATTATTAATGTCAGTTTCTTTTTTGAATTGTTAAATTTATGCGTGATAAAGAAACAAAGCATTTTTTTCAATTAAGGATAAAACGGAGAAAAATTGGGAAAATTCTTTTAATATATATCTCAAACATACATTTTTTTACTCCTTTTATACATTGAATTATACACGAAACATCTTCACGATATGTATTTTTAAATAAAATTTTATCAACTTCTGAACAGAGATAATCATAACTTTGAAGTAAAATTATGCTACATAAATAACTGATATAATTATGTAAAAATGTTAAATTATCGTAAAGCTATTGATTAGTAAATTAGAAACCTAATATATTGCTAACTTTAAAAAAGCTATTCTAGAATTAATATACATATACATACATATATATTTCTTTGGATTGATATATGTAAAATTATATTTAGTTTATTTTAATGGGAAATTGAACGTAGCATAATTCACACAATGTATATTATGTAATTGTAGAAATTGATGTATTCTTCACTTAATATCGCTGTATGATTGTATGCATAATAGGATCTTCAAAGCACAGTTAATTTTTTTTATATTTAGTTGTGTTGCACTTCTTATGCAATTAAAACAATTTTATTCGATCGTAAATAAAATAAACTTTGTTTTTATATAAAAATAGAAATCGAAGCTCTTATATATATCCCTTTTCCTATTATATAAGATTTACTTATCTCTGGCAACTTCTATTTCTTAGAGTTGCCTGTGCTAGCTCGTTTAGATATCTTGTTCAGTAATATATATATATATGTGTATTTACGTGTACGAATACAATGTGCTACAAAAATTATTTTTATATGTTTATTCCAAAATATTGAAGATGATACAAAAGATCTAAAATGGTATGGGCATATCGTTAATATTTAAAAAGTATGCGATTTTTCTTATTGATATTACTTAAATATACAGTAATAACAATAAAAAAAACAGATCCTAGTTTATTCGAGGTATCACAATGTATCTTTGTTCAGATAAAACATAGCCATTTTATAATAAGATAAAAACTGTATATTCGCCCATCCACGCATACTCACATATGTATGAAATACTTATGCTATTTCATGTATTTTATTGTTGTACATTTCCAAAAATGTGATTTAAATTGTTGCGCTTTGTGATTCAAATCTGCCATTATAGTTCAACTTAAATATCTAATTTAAAATGTACTAGTAACGCCTGATTTAATGCTTAACATATAATAATCACGTCAAATTACACACACACACACACACACACACACACACACACACACACACACACACACACACACACACACACACACACACACACACACACACACAAAATATACGTTGATAAATAAGATATACAATTGTGCTATTAAATTATTAATATATAGATAAATTTATGTTATTTAACATTTCAATATTGTAGTTTGTGAAATTTTTTTCTTTTCCTAGTTGTCACATGTTCATAAAACGTTGTAACATTATTCAGAAAATTGGATATATACATAAGAAAATTATTTAATTGATGAATTAGTTGTCTATTTGTCTACCCACAACATCTTTTTCGTGTTTTTTATTCTTACACTGTCTAAATAAGTGACTCGATTTATAAGAATTGTTTGATGATAAATATTTCACAGAAAGCATTTTCGTCATATAATTGTGAAATATATTGTGTTTACGTTTATACGTTGACTTCACAATTGTCAACAAATTATTAACTATCTTTATCTTGGTCTTCAGATGACCAAGAATAAGTTATTTCTTAATTTATTTCTTAATCTAAAAAATATGATGTTCAATACACTGTACAAAAATAAAATACGATTATTATATAGATTGATTGGACTAAACATTTAACTGGAAAACACCAAATTATTAATCATTTTGTAGAATTGTGTGCTAGTTTCTTATGGATGATCATATATTCTACAATGACCACAATACTATTTATCAATGCTTTCGTTTATACACACTTATTAAAATCAGCTAACGTAATGCATTTTACAATAATTTTCTCTTATGCTATTAAGTATAAAATGCTTATAATAAATTTTATTTTTATGCTATGTAGTAAAAATATGTATAATGTTACACAATAATCTTTCACAATATCTTTCATATATAATAAATAATATAATATACATATATTCTTCAAGTTTACTAAAATATTATACAACTCATTTAGCATATGAAATAAATATATTAACTTATTCAGTATTAATATGTAGTAACAAATGCATCACTGCAATCAAAGTTTTTGTTGCCAAACAAAAAATAGCTGAAATTTAATTACAATTCCACATGTTCGAAAACTTTTATACAATTTGATCAGATTTTAATGCTGATTTTGTATCAAGTGTGAATTCCGCAATATAAAATATATAATATTAATGACATTTAAGAGGGAAGCATATCTCATTTGTATTGATATATAATCGCAACAAAGGCGATGAGCATAAAAAAGGCAGTCATTGCACATTTATATGTTCTACCATAACAAATTCTATATCAGTATATTGTACTAATTAACATATATCTTGTTTTATAGACCATTAGTATACATCTTAATATATCACAATCTAATCTATTTTCATAGTGCAATTGAAATATAAAATGTCTGTAAATTTATTAAACAGCCAGTTTATTAATCCTTCTCTAGTTTCTTTAAATTCGAGCTAAGTTAGATATCAGATCTAACGGAATCTGTCACAGCGTATTTGAACTACTTTGAGTGTCACGCGTAAATTAAGAAAGTCATCTATTTACATGTTGATTTCAAAATCACATTCGTGCTCTCCTCCGCAATATATAAATATTATTATATAAATATTATTTTTACTTCAAAGCACCTCTCCAGAGTTTCTGCCCTTTGATTTGAAAAATTCGAAATATATTGTAAATGTGTCTATATCGAAAGAAATTTACTAATTAAAAGAAAAAAGTTATTTATTAGTCCAACCTCGCCAAATCGAAGCGATACTGGCTGCTGCACTTGTTACCAAACCACCAGCGACACTCTGATGTACCTGCATACTAGAAGATTGTTGACTAATCATCGCAGAAGATGGTACTGCCATTTCAGGACAAGCGATACTTGGTACCTGCATACATATAACGCCATGAATACCAGCATCCATCAATCGTGTTCCTATTGCTTGAAATTCGTTATAGAAGCGTACATAACTTACAGAAGTATGACTTACAGCTTCCCATCCCCAACACAAATCTTCTTCGTCCGAAGCTGAATCATCACTATTTTCCAAATCGGGAACTAATTGATTATGAAGTTGTGCTATTACAGACGGATCAACTTCCATTGGTCCAATTCTATAATATACAATACATGGATATATAATTATAAATTTATTCGAATTTGTTTCTATAATCTGTTAAGATTAATAAAATTATTACGAATTACCTTCCGAGATCACTAATTTCAGTATTGAGCAAATGCATCAGGTTTTGCAATGTATGCATAGGATTTAAAACTTCTATTTTGGTATTTTGCGTAAGACACAAATGTAATACGTTACTATTTAGTCTTGCCACTTTCCTAGCAAATTTTTGGTCCGACAATTCATTCCCGCAAAATTCTCTGAAAAAACATGACCAAGATGAAGAAAATATCTCACATAATTTATTGTTAATATGTTAATGTGTTCGTACATTACATTATCTAATAAAAATAGACATGAGATAAAAAATATCACTTCATGAATATGTTTGCAAGTAGCATATATAATTCTTAATACGTACCCACAAGTAAGTTTATACGGTAATTTTATATTAACATAATAGGCAAGAACATTAACCAGTTGTGTAGCGTATGTCAAAGCAGCACTAATATTATACGCTGGATTGTGCATCGCATTTTCTTTATTCGCACCTGGCACTCCATCTTTATTTGCCGCAACTAAACATAACACATTTATACTTATGTATATATACTTAGGTGTAATGTCATTAACTAATATGGATATAAAATTACCCCAAAGAGAATAAGCGCTGTAATCTCCTGTCGCTGGTAACGTTGGTTCAACAATAGAATGATGGATTTCCAGAGAACTTTCTTTCTCGTTAATCCATCTACCCCGTACATATGACGTACTTGATGCATCCGCTAATGCGCTAGTAAGAATATCCGAGGTGGCACTGTCGCTGTCCTCGCTGCTGCACAAACTATAAATAATATCCGTAATATTAACAATCTTGGAGAACTTTTAATAATTCTATATCACTTTTATGTTTATATTTCTAATACCTTCTGTTTGGTTGGACCTTAGATAAAGGAAAAATGTACTGAATTAACTGCTTGGCCGCAGTTCTAATAACTTTCTTTAGTTGCTCCCTTTTTCTATCCACAATTTCTTTCTGTTTCTCCTGCTTAACTTTCAAGCCATTAACATATCGATGTAATTTCTCTATTCTATCCTCGTGCCGTGGCACTCGAAGAGTTAATTGAGAGTTGACATCTTTCAAAACATTCAGACGTTGATTACCTACATGTAAAAAATTAAGTAATTAATAGAAGAAATAATTCAAACAAGGTCAGGTAAATTTTAAGTCTTACCTCTATTGATACTTTGTCTTGTTTCGTTTACTAGAGACTGTAGTAGTCTCACTCTTTCTTTACATGTATTTATATCACAAATCTGAAATCACAAATTCAAAATATGAGATATTACATCATTAAATAAACATATTGTATAAGAAAATATTTTACTTGATAATTGCACAATTATATGTATTTGTTCAAATTACGTGATAATTTTCTGTATAAGTCTTCATTTAATTATATTAAAAAGACCAACTGTCTGCAGGAAACTTCTTCGTGCTCACGTATTAAAATAAATATGTATCTATAAACAATAGTGTCTCTTTACATATTAGATCTGTTCTTTTCAGCTGAACATGTATCGTTCATTTTCTCCTTTTCTTTTAAATGGAGAGAAAAAGAAGATGAATGGGGTAAAAAAATTCAGCTGAAAAGAGAATAGACCAATGGATAGAAATTTTAGAACAGAAAAGAATTAAAGAGAGTTTTTTAGTTCAGTTTAGAACAGAAAGTTCTAGGAAGACTAAATTATAGTTTAGAACAGAAGTATTTATTTATTATGGTACCAGTTTATCTCTCTGCTTGTGCCTCTCCAGAGCCTTCATGCACTTCTCTTCTAATTGGGCTCTAGCAGCCTTCAGCCGTACCAGCCGCATTTGTTTATCCGCGAACCTGAATCATCATTAATTATAACTTACAGCTAGAACGTGTTTTCAACGCGATATTGCTCTTAAAGCCAGCTATTCTCAGAAATAACACGTTCCATGATGGATTCGGTCAGATCTAAAGATGTAAAAAAAAAAGAAAAAAAAACAACAAGCTATTGCGTTCGTGACAAGAAAAAAGAAAAATAAGACGCACCGTTCGGAGTAGACGGTGTTCGAATGTATAAAATCCCCGTTCTGGACGCACTGGCGACAGTAAAAAATCCGACGGCTGTTATGGCACAATGGGCACTTGAGCAGATTCATGCTCAGACGACTCGACGCGTCTTCCAGCTCAGATGAGAGCTGGAAATCCGCGGGCGCAGTGCAGGAGCCGTCGGAGCTACTCGTCGCCATAACCAACAGCAGCGACTGCGACGATGACGACAGCAGTAGATAGCAGAAGCAGTAGCAGCAAGCAGCAGTAGCAACAGTAGCGGGAAAACGACGGACCCTCCTCCTCGTCCTCCGACTGACTTGTATTGTTGTGTTGTGCCTCATCAGCTGATCCGCGATTATTTACTCGTGCCGCCGCGCCGCGCCGTGTCGCGCATCCTATCCTCCGTTCTTCTTCGTTCTCGCACGTCGTCGTCGCTTTGTCTCTTTCACGTTGACGTCAGTGACGTCACACGATGATTTCCAGCCAATACCGTTCGACATGCAGAGAATATTGCTTTTTTCCTTTTTTTTCATTTACGGAAATCTAAGAACTCTTAAAGTCAAAATAATGTCAGTTTGATATCATATTGATCGATTATTAATTTTGAATGAATTTATGTAATTTTTCTATCATGATTTGGATATTATGGTTAATATGATATTATTTTGACTTTCTTGTCCTTCTTAGAAATGTTTTTTTTTTTTAATCTGATACCGCGCGTTTTGTTATACCAGAGAGAAACCTAAGAGAGGCCATGCCGGCATGTCTTTTTCCTTATTATTATCGTCGAAATCGCCTGCTACTACCAATACATCCTTTTTTAATTTAGGAACTACGTGACCAGATACATTTTCTAACACTATCGATAAAATCGTATAGTCGAAAGTAGATGTGGTTCGTCTCTGTACTAAAATCCTCAGGATAGAAGCGTGCCGACTATCTAGAGGAGGGATAATTTAATGAGTCCTTGAACGAAAAAAATTTTAATTTCGCATCTTCTATATATATAAATAAAAGTTGTTGAATTTTAATAAACGAAATTGAAAATTCAAACAAGTTAAGTGAATTTTGTCTTATAATCTCATAAAGTTACGAACTATTATGTTTCTTTATGCAAATTTTCAGTGACCGTTTTTATCAAACATAATTACTAGTATAACTCTTTTATTTTAGATAAGTTAGTTTTCAGAAACTATTTTATATTTTTTATTTTAAAAGCGTTTTTTTTTACCGATTCCTACGATTTTATATTTTAAATAAGTTTCTGCAATATTTATATTTATATTTTATATTTTTTATTTTAAATAATTCGTAACTGAGTTATTTTACCGAGCCATGATCGGCATTGTACGTAAGAATACGTTTAAAGAAACACAGAATAATTTGCAGCAACATAATGTCATAAATTAATTTTTTAGCTGAAAAATTAAATAATGATTAATAAGATTTCAATACTTTTAACCAAAGCTGATTGAGCGCAAATTGTTTCGCAATATTAAGAAAATTTGCATATACAGTGCAAAAAATATTCGTACAGAGAAAATATTTTTTAAAAAAACTTTACTTTTAAAAAGTAAATATTATCCAGCGAGAAATAAGTCATCGAATTAATGTCGAATCGATATAAATACGATGATTTCAATATCAATTTGACATCGATTCGACGTTTAATTGATGATCATTTCTTATTGAATAATTAACAATTTATTCATAAAGAATAAAATAGACTATATGTTTCTTAAAATTATATATAGCAAAAAGACGTATTAATTATACAAAATATATCTGCAAAAAATTAAAAATTGTATTGTTTGAATGCTCGATAAATATTCGTATAGATGAGAAATTTAACTTCTAAAATCAGGAAAACATGCGAAACTCGTTTGTTTATATTAGAACAGAATGTATTCATTGTATAAAATTGCTAATTAATGTTTATTTTTTACAAATAAGACTTTTTTATAACAAATTTGTACAAATTTTTTTGCTCTCATTGTATCTTTAATACAGGAGAGGTATAGAATATTATCAATTTTTGTTTAAATATGAATCATTAAAAATATTAAAAGTATAATGAAAATTGAGACATGATGTTCCGTTAGAATATAAAAAATACTTCACACACGTGAATAATTATCAATTACGTTTATAAACCAGCAAACGAGAATGGATTAAAATGGATTGAAATTTTTTTATCCGAATTTTTTTATGCGTATTTTAAATAATGAATACTTTTTTTGGATTTAATTGGATTCAATTGGATTCAATTAGATTTAATTGGATGCAATTGGATTGAAAAACTGCATTTTCTATTCAAAATTTTGAATAATATTCATAATGCATAAAAAAGCTAATATTATTTTTAGATTGAAAGGCAATAGAGATATGCTCCACGCAATTCCTATAAATGAATAAAAATGCATTCAGGATTGAAAAACATTCATTTTAACATTCGTGAAGCAATATTTTTGAAAATCTGAATCCATTTCAATTCATTTCAATCCATTCTCGTTTGCTGGGAAAAGAACCGCGCAAATAATACAGCATGAAACTGAAAGATATCACAAAGCAAAGCGCGAATTGTACGATAACCATTTGTTAAAATTATGTAATATATGAATAAATGAATAAACCGTGAATATTTTTCATTCGCAATAGTAGAATATTTAAATGGCGCGAGGCGAATAGCGAGGGGTGGGGTAGCGTGCCGATGCCGCACGGCGCGGTGGTTAACTACGTCATCATTTCGGCATTCACTCGGTGATCTCGGAGGGAGACGAACGTGTTTTAAGAATCGGGGTATCGCATTAATTAATTATATATCTGAAAATTATATATCTACGAACGCAAATTATGTAAGATTGCCCAAAATTAAAAAGTATACTAATTAAGTTAGATTAATTAATTAAGATTCTATTGCTCAATTATACACGATTTTTGCTTTATTTCTTAGATTCATTACGCATATACACAGCTCATGAATATTTAGATATTTTGTTCTCATATGTACGGTATACAAATGAAATTTTTTTTATTGTTAGATATTTCAAATTGTGCTTTTTATCACTTTGAATATAATTCTGTCATTTTCGTATTACTCCGCATTCTTATGATATGGGAGAAAAGTAACAGATAAATTATATTTAAATTATATTAAATTAAAAACATATCTCTAAATATATGTGCTATTTATACGTATTATTCTATTTAGTGGAAATTGTTTCATAATTTAAAATAAATTTTTGCATTTAAAGGATGTATGACATATTGTTAATCTTTATTTAATTAAATAAATCACAAAAAAGAGCAATAAAAATTGAGATATAATATTGGGATATGTCAAAAGCACTTCATGTGGGCAATTATGTAAGAAAAATCACGCTAAAAACCTTTTTTTACTTCTTGCCTTTTGTCAGCACATTGTAATTGATACGTAATATACAAAATTATAAAATGAACACAATATAATTATATCACATTAAACGACTCGCGTTAAAACTAGATGTAAGAAATTGTTTCATTAATCCGAGAACATTAAAAATGTAAAGATAAAATATATTATTTTACTTTACTTTGTAATATGCGTTAATATTTCGACAGTTGGCGTAACCTTGGGATGGCATGGAATGGCGCGGGGTGACACGGAGTGGCACGGAACGGCGCGTCACGTTTATGCGTAGTTATTACTTACCGCGCAGTTCATTCTCTTCCGAGATTTGTACAAGCAAGTGAAGCAAGTTAGTTGCGTGCGGCTCTTTTTCACATTTTTGAAATCTTATCGCGAAGAATACCAAATATAACACGAAATGTTGTACTTTATGAATAATTAATCGTACTAGTAAATCATATTATGTGAATATTCATAAAATACAATATTTCGTATTATTTCTAGCATTTTTTGCGATTATTATATGTTTCAAAAAGAAATGTGAAGAAGAACGGCACGCGACATGACTACTTGTCTGTACGAACGGTATCACACGAGTCATAAAAAAGCAACGTTAATATGAATACTCTTATGCAAATAACGCAATTCTTGCTTTCATAATTAATATACCCAGTAAGAAATGACAATGGAATCGATGTCGAATCAACATTGATTTCTCACTGGAATATAGTTTAATAATTTAATTAATTTTTTGTCTTTGCATCTTTCATTATACGATTTGCTTAAAAATTAAACGTAACTTTAAAACTATTTATCGATAATAAAAGAAACATTTCTCTTTTTTATTAATCTCTAGTCCATTTCATTGACTCTAATCATACCTTACAGACATCATCTATAAATAAAAAATTCAACCCTTTTGTTCTGAATTTGTTTTGCATTGATAACGAATTGCAGATGTGTGTTTGATATTCATTTCTAAAAGTTAACCGATTACATAATAATTGCATAGTAATATAGATAATAGCTATATATTACATTTTTCAGATTATCTTCCCTCTCATGAGTACGACTTTGATGTGGTGGGAAAGCTCAGAGGACATTTACAATAATACATACAGAGGACGAAAAGAACAGTTTTTCTCAAGCATCTAAAAATTTTTGAATCTGAATAATACATCTAAATAAATTTTTAGATATTGAGTAGAATCGTTCTCTTCGTGTAAAAATCCAATGAGGAAGCTAACGTATTCTCATCGTCGATTTACTTGAAAATAAACGAACCGCAGCTGATTCGTCGCGTCGCGTGTTTGCTTCGGGAGTGCTATTTAAGTTATCGTATTCATGTTATAGTCCGCGCGCGATTATAATGTATTTGCGAGTGTTTTACGGGAGTGTCCTGTGCGAGAGGATGTCAATCCTATTCTGAGAGGAGGAGGAGATCTGGGAGAGGCAACAGGTACCAGCGGAGCATCCTTGCGGTAAATATTATTTTTTATTTATGTAACATCAATATCTTTCTTCTGTTAAATTTATTCTTGAGTAGTTTTATTTTAATGATTTAAAAATGGTAATTAGAATAAAAGGATTATTTAAAAATTATTTTGAAACTTTGTAAATATGTATTTTTAAGAAAATGTATAATTACTTTTATAAATATAACTGAATGGTGAATTAAAAAATGCTTATAAATATTATATATTTTGAATATTATATAATTTTATTTTCAAGAGAACCTGCATTAAATAAATATTTTTTTAAATATAGGTTGATTTTTTCTGTTTTAATTTCATATTCTTTTTGTTACAGAATCATCGTAATGACGTTGCTGATATAACTCTGCTGTTGCGCATCGAATTGGTGAGTGATAAATTAATGTTTTTATTGGTGCAACGAATGTGTGTGATAATTTTATTAATTATTATATATCTATAGATGCATATGCATCAATTTATTAAAAATATATGAATAACTGTATGTATAGCATTCCATACATTCGTTGCCTTAAAATGGATAAATGATAACAGATTGGGATACTTAAGGGAAAACTATAAAAACTATAGGAAACTTAATCCTGGATACTTTTTTATTATGGAATTTGTACTGTTAAATTTATAATGTCACGTTACACTCACTCAGTAAAAAGTTTTTCATGCATGAATATATATAAATATGTATAAATATACGTAAATATCCATAAACATGTATAATCATATATAAAATATGTCTGTACATGTTCATACATCCCTCTTTTTTTTGTAAAATTACTTTATAGTGTGATAGAAATAATAATAATAATGTGAAAACATTAAAAATAATTAAAAGGGTAATTTTTATACTATTTGTTTTAGAAAAAAATCAAGTTTGAAAAAATATAAAAAAATTACTTATGTAATAATTATAAAATTATATATATAAAATTATGCATACCTAATTATGTATGAGCAATTTTTTTTACATTTTTCCAAACTTTTCTGTTTCTTTTCTGAAACGAATAGTGCGAAAATTAACCCTTTAATTATTTTTAATATTTTCACTATTCATTACTATTATTTCTATTACATTAAAAAGTAATTTTACAAAAGAAAAAGAAATGTATGAACATATATAGATGTATTTCGTATATGATTATACAAGTTTATGAATATTTATGTATATTTATACATATTTATATACATATTTATACATATTCGTGTATAAAAAATTTTTTACCGGACTTTAAATTATTTCTAATTATTATTAAATTTAGCTGAAATTGTGTGTACTAATTGTAAATTCATACGTGTGAATGTGAACGCTTTGTTAAGTAATTTAATCACAAAAGTAATAATAATAAATACATAATAAAAAATACGTTCTTTTGATGATCGTTTTTTATATTAAAATAATACATTTGGAAGTTAAAACGAAAAAGAATAAAATATATGTATTTTTGAAATATATGAAATACGGGAAATTAAAAAATATAAAGATTATAAAATAATAATTAGAGTATATGAAATTATTTTCTATGGATATCATTATATAGAAAAGTGTTTATTACAGATTAATAAATATTGTTTTATTATTTTTCCTATCTTCAAATATTCATTCAGAATTTTATAGTATGAAAACAATTCCTATGTACACATAAACATATAATATGAATTGTTTTCTAAGAAATTCCTTCTATTGTATTGGGTTTCACACTTATTTGTATACATCTTACTAATAAAATTATAATAAAAATTTTAGTACAGAACATATTAGGTGGTAACATATGGGAAAAAGTTCGTGGCGTTTTTCCCATTAGATGTAACAGGAAAAACGCCACTTTTTCCCACCTAATATAATTCATTAATCTCGCTTTTCTATAAAAAACATTTTACGTTTATTAATTATTATTTATTTGTCTCAATGCACTTACTTTAATCTAATCTTTTATAACTTATCCATATGTAATAACTGGACTTTATACTAAGTAAGTAACATGATGTAAGATCTAATATACATTTTATCAAGAAATATAAGAATTTTATATTATCTTATAATAACTATTTTAAAATCGTGTTCAGAGTTTTGCATGACTTAAAATACTTAATTTTAAAATAATAAATTATTCAAAAAATGATTTTAATAATATACGAAATACGATAGAAATGTATTTATTGATGTAAGGGAAAATTATCCCTTTCGGATTTTACATCATTCATCTGAATTTCTCATCTTCGTATGTTTTGAAATGAAATTCAGTAACGAATCGTTCGAATTGTTAAAAAATACGTACATAGGCTTTGAATTTTATCGGATGATAATCGATTTAATAATTTTCAGTCATTTATTTTTAAATTAAATTAATTTATAAATTTTTTTGATAACATAAAATTTATAAAATTTACATTAAGAAATTTAATCTAGTTTCGAAACTTTTGAAATAAAAACGTTATTGATTATAAAGATTTTTTAATTTAAATTTATTTTTAGTCGAATATTTATATTTTTTATTTTAATTAAATAAAATAGAATAGAAAATAAATGCGAAATTTATTCGTATATTAAGGATTATTATTATTATTATATTATTAATGACAATTGTTTATATTAATATGATGGCCTCTTCGTGACACATTCGTGTTTCGCGCATTATACAATACAAAAATGTAAAGTCTTACGCTTATTGCCGGCGATAGGCAAAGAACGGCAGTAAAAAGAAATATTTTTCCTTGTTGTCGATTTCTGGCTTATGAAGTCTGAATATTGACTAGAAGCAACAAAAGGTGAGTTCAATATGGCCAAAAGAAAGAAGAGAATCTCTATGGACTCAATGAGCAGAATGTCTAAAATCGAAGCATAAGATAACTTTAAAATGTCTTTTAGAATTCTGTATGAAATATCTTAAAGATATTTTTTAAAGAAGCCGGGAAAATATGTTTTATATATTAAGTGGGAAAAAGTTCGTGGCATTTTTCCATTAGATGGCATTAAAAAACCCACACCTAATATAATTATATAAAATTATATAAGAATATATATAATTTTATATAATTGTATATAATTATATATATTTTTTATATAATTTATATAATTTTACATATATAATTTTATATAATTTTATATAATTATATATAAAATATTTTTTCCCGGGAATTCTTAAAAGTATCTTAAAGTTGTCTTATGTGTCGATTTTAGACATTCTGCTTATTGAGAGATAGGTTGGTGTGTGTGTGTGACACCAATTTAAGTTTCTAAAAGGTAAATTGAATATTCGGGTAATTTGCTCGCAAATTGCGAGTTCTTATACTTTTTGAGAGTTATTTAAAATACAAAAGAAAAATCAACAACAGGGCTAATGAGAGACAACGCGAATAATTAAATTTGGTAAATTTTTTTAATCTATCAAATTTGCGCTTAATTATCCACGCTAACTCTCATTAGCCCTGTTATTTGTTAATATTTTAAAGAGTGAAAGAGTTTTAATTATTGCTTACTGCTTATTTATTATTAGTATGATCGCGATTAAGTTATCCCACTGAGTTTATTAATACGCGATAGGATATGGTTAAACGTGGCTACGTTCAATAGAAAGCAGCTTTGCAACTGCTTGTAAAATTCTTCTATGATTGGTTTATATATTTAAATCCATAAGGAACCAAAAGAACCAATTGTATTGAAGATTTTTCATTTTCGACAACAGTTGAGAAGCTACTTTTTCCGAATGCAGCCATTAACATTATATATTATATTCGTGTTATTGCATATTTATGAGTAATGTAGGAATATGAGTGGAGATAGATATCCGCGAATAGGCACGAATAAATGAAAATACGAATAGGTAAGACAATAAATATGGACGGTAGGTAGAAATTGTATAGGTAGAATGATAAGTATAGACAAGTAGAACTAAACACGTCATATGTACATACATAATTGGAAATGAGGGATTAAAAATTGAATAAAATTTTTAATTAATTTTAAGTTTTATTTAATTATCAGCATCTTGTTCTAATTATCGAATATGAAAATAAATCAAATGAATTTCAAATTTTATTAAATTTTCAGCTACCCCAAAATTACTTTTTTATAAAATTCTACACATATACAAATCATGTAACGCGTTAATATTGTATTAACTTTATTGTAAATAAATGTATAATAATGTTAGGTATGTAATATAAAATTTATATAAAGACTATGTCCAAATGAATGCTATAATCATACTTTTGCACAACGATTAACTAATTAATTATACATTTACTGGAATATATATGTCCTTATTGAATATCTAAACCGTATTGAGAACTAAAAATAATTTGTCTTGTCATAAACCAAATTGCTGCGTAATTAATGTAAATTATGAAATCAATGAAATATATAATAAAAAATTGTTTATTGATTTAATAAGTTTGATAAATATTTAATTTTAGAATTTTTTTAAATTTAGATTTTATTTTGTATATCAAACAATCATTAATAATTTTAAGTAACTTCTTATTAAAAATTTCATAGTTAGAATAATCATCATTTTTTCTACGTATTTAATACAAATTTATTAAATAAGTCATAAAGATTGGAGCTTTGAAGCAATAGTTAAATATTAATTTGCTTTTCGACATTTACATATTTAATATTATAGAATTACAAGTATATTTTAGTGACCAGTTTATTATATGCAAAGGCCTGCCTCTCACGTCAGATGGATGCCAAATTACGTGGTTTGTACCGAAAGACGAAATTATTTTTATCATGAACTATTCCTCGTCGCTTTTTGTGAAGTCCATTGCGAAGTCTAGTTTGGTATCTCTTTAGAGATTCTTATACAGAATTGGAATTAATTCCAGGTTTTTTCGTTTGCAGTTACTGATAGTAATAATTTTGTTAATGAGTCAATGATAATTGGTATATATATTAAAGTCAAATTGCAAAATTAATTCAGTGTATATTTCAGGGTATATTTAACATACAATTTTCGCTTTCTTTGTTTTATTAAATTTTCCCACTAGTTATAATAATGTTAATAATAGTACTATCTTAATAACAATAGGAATTTAGTATTATATGATTTATATGAATATTATTATTATTAATATATTATTATTATTTGTTTAAATTCAAATTATTAAGTAAACAAATTTAAGTTTTATACAAATAATTTGCTAATTTTTCGATGATTGCTCTAACAAAAATATGGTTACGAATGTGCATATTTAATTTTCTAATCATTATTTTAAAATATCATTTTTAGGTATGTATATACACTTTTCTATGATAAAATAAATGCAGATATTATGAGATTATATTTAACGAATATTTTTATTGATTTACATAATTTTTTTCAAAATTCTTTATAGTTTTTTAATAATGTTATCGTGATTATATGAGTTTAATTAAAAATGTGTGGGTATGAAAAATTCAAGATAAGTCGAATGAGTACCCTCATATTAGTGGGATATTAATAATTATAATTTTTGAAAAATAAAGAATTGTTAAATTTTCTATAATAAATTTTTCAGTATAAATGTTCTTTAAAATCCCATTATTATTTTCGGCATATTTCGAACAGTTGAACTGAGAAACTTTTGTACTCACACATATAAAAAATTACAATAACACATGTATTTTATTATTATTAAATATATTCCTATTAAATATATTCCTTATTATTAAATATATTCCTTCGTAATCTCTATTTCGTAAATCATTCTATTCTATTCTATTCTATTCTATTTTTAATAATGATGATTTTTAGTGATGGATAGCAGAATATATTTTCTCGCGAATTTTAATATTATATTAAAGATGTGATAAAAATGATAATTAATTGTAATTGACATGCTATCAAAATTATTATTATCGTAAGTGGTCTGAAAGATTCGGGATTATACCTTCCTATAACAAGACCGCTGATATTTGACGGAATGCTTAATTTTTTTTTGCAATAGATTTTGTGAATTTGATTTAACGTAGAATCAAAATTCAAATATTATGTCGCTCTCCACTGAAAATTGTTTTTCTTTTGTATCGGATACTAATCAGCGTATCGCAAAGCGGAGAGACTTTGATATGATGAAATTATTGGAATAGTTATCTTAAATGCGATGAAAGTGCTATTATAAATATATTAATGACTTTTTATTGCGATATTAGTAAGTTTTATATTCGCAAGTTAGTAATTAATAGTAAATACGATCTAATTAAATGTTATATATTAGTAGTTATATATTAGTTTCTTCCGCGTTTATCAATATTTCATTCAACATTGGTTTAGAAAAATTTGTATTATTGTATGTATCTTCGACGTTTTTGTATAATCCTGCATTCAAATTTGTTAATTATACTCTTATTATCAAATTTTTATTATATTTTGAATAGCGTTTATAATTGTATATTGTATTATAAATAATAATTATTATTGTAGTATTGTATAAAGTAGAATTGTATAAAGTATTATAATGAAAAATATAATATTGAAAAAATTGTGCAATATGATAGCTAATTATTGTATTTCACTGTTTATATTATGCAATATGATTAGCGAAACGTAATGAAATAATTAGACATAAAAAAATTAATTAAAGATATACTTATCTGCACAAACGAGTTATTAAATTTATTATTAGTAGTTTATTTGTTTTATAGATGATTTATACTTACAAAGAAAAGAGGACCGCCGAAAAATTGGCAGAGGGCTTCTAGCTTGTTTTTACTGAATTATATCTTAAAGTGACAATATATGTTTAAAAAAGATTGAATTTATTAAAAGTCTTTATAATTGCTAGTAATTATAGAGACTTTGATACATACTGTATAGTAATTATATTTGGTAATTATGTTTGATAAAAACGGGCTGAAAATTTGCATAAAGAAATGTAACTTCGTAATTTTATAAAATAGTATAAAAGAAATATTATACAAGATAAAATTCACTAAATTATATAACTTATTATAATTTTCAATTTCGTTTATTAAAATTCAACAACTTTTATATATTTAATTTATATAACTTTTATATATTCCTATATTTATATATATAGGAGATGCGAAATTAAAATTTTTTCGTTCAATTAAAAATTAAACTATTCCTCCTGTAAAGCACACTTCTATCCTGAAGATTTAATACAGAGATGAACCACATCTACTTTCAATGACATGATTTTATCGATTTATTGTGTCAGAAAATGTATGTAGTCACGTAGTTCTCTAAACTGAAAATGGATGTATGGGTCATTTCGACGGTAACAGGAAAAAGACCGGCATGGCTTCTCTCAGATTTCTGTCTGCTTTAAATATAAATCGTCAAATACCACTTCGTAAGCCTAAACATCATGTTTAATTAGAATAGAATTGGAGATTGTCCAATAATAACGATTCATGCTTGTAAGGCATTGCTTAGTCAAAACACCGACGAGATATTAAAGACCGTCAACTCTAGGGCAAATTTTCGGCGGTATAAAAAGGGCCCTGAGAGCCTAAAGATAATTGAAAAACGCTGACATTATCGACAATTGATATAAATTTGCTATTATTATTAACATAAATATTTGATTTATGCTTTATTAAATTCATGATTTTTTATTATATAAATGTTTCATAAATAAATATGCATACTTGTAAAGCTATATCCTGGTGAAAATTTTTCTCCGAATTTTTCATATAATTTTTTAGAATTTCTATATAATTTTTCAGAATTTTTTATAATTTTATAATTTTCTTACATTTTTTTATACAAATTGGAACATTTCTCAGAAAATCTACATCTTTTCTCAGAGTTTTTCATATATGTTAATTATGAAATATCGTAAGATTTTAAAGATTTTTTGTAAGTATAATTTCTGATGAAATATTACAAAATCTCAAAAATTTAAAAATTATGAGATGAGAAATTTCAAAGTATTTTAGAATTTATTTGTATGAGAAGTTCTACTTGCAAGCAACTATTTGTATATAAAGCTTAAAGTTAGCGGCAAAATTTGGAACTAACTCAACTACTCAACAGTTGATATCGACTGGGAAACATGGCGAAATTAACCCATGTCATGTGGGGTTTGTCTTCAAATTTTGCAGCAAATCGGTATTTCTCTCGATTGTTGGCGTGAGTAAAATTTATTTTCTTTTAACACATTAAATCTAACATAATCATTTTGAATAATATGTGAACATGTTACTTCATTATCATAAAATATGACAATATAATTCTGTATATAATATAATATTTAATGTGCTGTATTACATATATATAATATTTTGTTTGAATTTCAATACAAATATTTATGGATATTGCAAGGAAAAAATATATTTTATTAGTAATTGTATTGAAAAATATTAAAAAATAATAAAAATATATATATATATATATATATATATATATAATAAATATATATAATACAATATAGTATTATGTGCATATAATAAAATAAAAATAAGAACTACTAATTTTAACTTACTACTAACGAAAGGAAAAAGGTAAAAA
>NW_012130080.1:1740930-1745388 GCF_000143395.1 Atta cephalotes | reverse complement strand
ATATATATATATATATATTTGTGAACAACATACAATTGATAAAAACTTTTTATTTCTTGTGTTATACAGAATATTTCAGAAGGATGGTACTAAGGTAATAATAGACTCGACATCGTTAGAATATGTGAAAGGATCAACGATAGAATTCCATACTGAATTGATACGATCTGCCTTTAGAATAACGAACAATCCTTTAGCCGAACAGGGATGTAGTTGCGGTGCTAGCTTTGCTATTAAAGTAGAATAAATGATAATGGAGATGTACATGTTATTACATTGATTAATGACAGTATGCTGGCGTAATTTAATATTATTTATTAATTTTGAAACAGTTTACCGAAGATTAATTATACTTTATTTATAATTAATACGCACAAAGCAATACATACAATTGCTTTGGCGAATATACATTAATTTTATCACAACACCTACTATAAACAGTAGCTGTACATATCTCTTACATTTTTTTTAATATAGAAAGAACAATTTATATAATTTACAATCGTAGATGTCAATTTAACTATAAATGGTCTAACTACAATTGTACAAGTAATACCAAAAAGGATTTATGCATCTTTTTATTAACAAATTTAGATTGTAAAATTTATCCTGTACGTGAAGTGTTGGTATATTGCTAAATAAGTATGAGCAAATAAGAATAATCGTTGCACATATAGAAGAGTTAAACTTATAACATAAACAACGTTCATAAAAAGAACGTCATTTCGATGAGTTTATTTTGATTTCATAAATAATGTAACATCAAGTTAGAGAGCTCTTTAGCGCTTTTCAGACTAAAGACACGAGTATGCGCAAAATCAGTGGTTTTCACATATGAGCTAAATATGTACATAAGATTTATCAATGATCCCGATTAAACCATACCATTGAATGGAATGTCAATGATTGTTCTTTGCAATTCTGACCTGGATCACTTCTGTTTCCCCTTTTTACTATTCTGAAAAAAAATTTATACTTTCGATATTAAACGCTGTCATAAAAGACTGTCCCTTATATATTTATATCCTGTGTACTGTCTTTACCTTATTAACTAGTTCAAATTTCAGTTGTTGTATCTCCTCCGTTTGGAAGATAAGTTTCTCATTCATATTGGCAAGATGCTCGCTCATAGTATTGAGCTGTATCTTGTAATTTACCTCTTGCGCATCTTTCTCTTTTTGTATACTGTTACAATTGGAAAGTGTCTCTAACAGTGTCGCTTCGCATTTCTCCCTCTTTGACTCGCTTGTATCTAACTGCGCATGCATAACTTCGCCCTAAAACACAAACAAATGTGTGCATCATATAACAAAAATATAAAAACTTTCATACAAATAAGATTTAAAGTATGTTTTATTACGTTAGCGGCCATAGCTAAGTTCTTAATATGATAGACATGTTTTTCATTTGTTAATCTTTCAATTTCTTCTAGGAAATAATTCCTAATTTTTAATTCACGAGCTTCGATTTCGTCTGGTATGGCGAAAGGTGCACTTAATTTTCCAATCTGTGAACAAAAAAAAAGTTGAGACATAAAATTTAGTTAAAAATGCGATACATATGTTTAAAAGAAATGTGGAAATATATATTAATAATACACACCATATTATTTATTTCCGTAAGTTTTAATGTGTCATTATTAATTTGCGGAGTTTGATTTGCTGCAGCCTCTCTTTGTTCTAATTCATCATATTTTATCTTGAGTATATGATATTGAGCCTTCCAATGATTGATTTCCTTCTCTAAGTCACATGATTTTGCATAAAGAAATTCATTACTTTCTTCTTGTGACTTTTGCGGCTTTCCTTCCCCAAGCGACTTCGATGATCTACGCGAAGCAGACGGTGAAGAAAACGGCGATGGTTCTGTCTGACGATGATTCGAGAGTATTCCTCTCGTATCAAAATCGAAACCATCGCGTCTACCTTCGTTACTAGACCACGACACAGTTTCCTCTTGTTTCTGTCTATCGTTTAGTTTTCTCTGCAAGTCATTTCTCTCTCTTTCTAATTTGTCTATAGCGCTTTGATACTGGCATTCTAACTCTACCTTAGACTTTTCACAATAATCGACTTTACATTCCAACTGTTGTATCCTATCATACAAACTTTCAATTTCACTATCCTTGTCGCTAATCTGGGACAATAATTGAGCATTCTCGACAATCTTCTTCTGAAATTCTTCGTCTAAGATGTTATTTGGTGGCGGTGGTGCCGGAATTTGACTGTTGTTCTCCGATGCTTTGCTCTTACCCTTCTTAGGCTTGTTTTGTGCTTTATCTAGCTCTTCCTGTAGTACAGTTATACGCTTCGTCAACTGCTGATTGCGAAATGTTAGACTGTCTATCTCCTGCTCAGCCCTACGAAACTCCACCTCCTTTTCCTTTAGTTGATTCCGAATATCTGTGTTACGTGCTTGTTCTTCTATCACAGCCTTCTTCAGAACATTTGCTTGCGCACGAATCTGCAAATTGATCATCCTCCTTTAGATACATTAAATAGTAAATAGACGAAGCAAAAAGCCAACATAAAATCATAGATTGGCAGCACGCTATCGTAACCCAGTAAACTTCAACAGTAATGTAACATCAATGTTGTAATTTCATACTCAACAATATAAATATAATACAACACATGTGTACATAACAGTTACATTGAGTGAAATTAAAATATTGATACATCTTATGTTACTGTTAGACCAATTTTTTTTATTTGTCATACGAAAAATTTTTCAAGCGTATATTACTCTTAGTTGATGTTTATTGGAAAACATCTGCCCTTACGAGAGTTACTCACTTTTGAGTATTCCGTGGCGATTTTCTGATACTTGGTCTGCAGTTGACCGTTAGCACCCTCCATACCTTCCTGCCCCAACCTATCTACGCGCTCCCGTTAACGCGTCTCTCCAGATTCGCCACGCGGATGTCAATTATTGACACCTGGACATCGTTCACGAGACCTTTGGGTGTTGCGCTCGCGGTGCCGGGACACGCATCGCGCGTTTCCTGGTGATGACGTCGGCGCGCGCGATGTTTATCGACGAGTCAGCACACACATACATACACACACGCACACATACACATATAACGCATACACCTAATCTAGGAGGAGGAAGAGGAGAGGGAGGAGCAGATTAATGTTAAGCCGTGATCGGCGAAGCCCCGTAATTCCCCATTAAACGCGCGACGCGGTCGCGGACGCTCCTCTCAGGCGAGGAGCCGTGGGGAGAAGCGTACCGTAAAACGCGCGTTCTTTAATGAAACGCCCCCGAAACGCGATAATATACACCCGCCCTATCGTGCCATACCACCGAATCCTGTCTGCGTGCGTGCGACGTGAAGTGAATGTCACATCGCCGCGATATATCGCCGACCAGACGGAAGCTGGCCGCAGGCGCATGTACTTTTAAACGCGACTCACTCGCGGGGCGGTTCTTGCCGATAGTGCCGATACCGTATCGGCCGTGTATCACAAAGCACACTCCTCGTAGCCGAGCATCTCGTACTTCTCGTTTCGTCTCTTTATCGCACTGACACGTCCAATCGCACGCTCCTTCCCGTTTCAAGTGCAGAAGGTATAGCGCGGTGCAGCCGCGAGGAGCAGATTCCTCGTCATGTAAATTTCAACGTACGATAATTGTCGCGTGAGAGATAACAAGATCTAAAGAGATTGATCTGCAGTCGTCGGGTCTTTATCGCGCAGAGAAGTTGACATGAATATTTAAATTGGTTTTCTGATAAGAATTTCAATGCGTATGTAGGTATGAAAATCTTATTTATTGAATAATTTGATACATTTGAACTTTGAAATGGAATTAATGATCGTCTCTTGTTATCTTTCTCATAAAAATGTGCGGTCTATTATAATAATAATTTCATGCTATTAAATCAATGAAAATTCAGATTTCTATTCTTTTAATTTTACAAAGAATTCTTAGAGATAAGAAAATTCTTATCATACAAGTTTCTTGTGCTCTGAATTTAGATAACTCTCTTAATTAGACTCGTCAATTTAACCATATAAGACGTATGTCATCAACTAACTCTAACAAGGAAACACAAATGTTTCCCTCTGATTTTAATAAATTAAGGCTATATTAAAATATAGACAAAAGTAAGATATGTATTTTTTTACAGTGCTTATGTATATACATTTTATTATATTAATGCTTTCTCACATGTTAAACAGGTAAAATTCTCCTTTAAAAAAATTATTTCTTTATTTCTGAGTGAATATTATCTGAAGTTAATATAAAGAAATATTTCAATTTTTAAATAAAATGTTTCTTATTAAAAAATTTTTTTATTAAATGATTCCATGAAGGATATTTAATTTACATTTATAAATTCTATGCATTACAGTAAAGTATATTAAATACGATATCAACGAAAAACGAAAAAATATATCAATTAATATTAGGTGTAGTAAAAAGAAATCCATTATTTTACTTACTTCTAAA
>NW_012130080.1:1724331-1740800 GCF_000143395.1 Atta cephalotes | reverse complement strand
TCTTTTTACTACACCTAATATATCGATTTTTTAAAATTCTATTTTTTCTTATTTAATATGAGTTATCAAAATATGAACATTGACTATTGTCGATTTAATTAATTTCGTTGCTTGATAAAGAAACTAACGAAGATAAGTTTGCTACCGTCTAGTTTTAGATTGTTATTAAAGAATCTAAAAGGATCAAAAAATTATTATATTTAGCACTTAAATGATCATTTCGCGATTTATTTACTCTTATGCCACAAATTTTTAATTATTTTAAATATTAATTAAAATTTTTAATATATTTAATAAATTAGATTTTAATAAATGTAATAATAAATGTAAGAAGTTTTAATAATTTTATTTTTAATTTAATTTAATTTTTATAATTATATATTATATAATATATTATATGTTTTTTTTTATTAAAATGCAAGACGTGTCGGTAAATATGCGATTATAATCGCGATGGTTGATAATGAAAATTGTAAGATGGGGAACAAAATACAGTCCATCGTTAAGAGATGTCACTACCGACGCAATATTCGAATATTTTCGTACTTTCATATTTTTTCCAATACAAAAATTATAAGTTCTATTCCGAGATTGTGTCTTTATATATCGTGTTAGTCAAATTTAGGTTGTGTTCTAAAAAAGTTTATTCTGAAAAAAAAATAAATCATAAGCCGATATTCGTGTAGTTGCCGGTTCTTATTTTAAGATCTGCATTTTATCTTAAAATACTGATTCTGACTTTTTCTTCTGTTTAAAAGTAAGTACGGCTCTGTGATAAGTACGGATCTGTTTATAGCATTTTAAAATATTACTTAAGGTGATCTTGAAATAAGAACCGATTATGAATATCGATTTATATGAGTTAACACTTTACATTAATTAGCGACTAAAATGTATATGTAAAATGGTAACTGTTTTCAATAATCAATTATATAATGTTTTAAATGTAGTCTTAAAATAACATGAACCAATCAGAGAGACCATATTAAGACATTACTTAAGACGGTTTTAGGCCCATTTCTACCAATATAATTTGATTTTAATCTTAATTTAACTAGCTCTTCATCTTTTTTCAGTTCTGAGAATTAGAAAAAGATAGAGAGTAAGTTGAACTGAGATTGATGTTGATCTACATTGGTAGAAACAAGCTTTAAAATAAGAACAGACTTCTGTAATGAATATCACTCTAATATCATTCTAAATAGACCGCGATCGGCAGTGACAGTTCATGCAACTGCAAAGAAAAAGTTAGTGGATGCTTTTTTGGCGCCGAACATTCCTCGCGTCTTTAACCAGTTTATTCGAAATCGATTTTGCCATATATGGCAAAGCGCGCATCGGATTTTGCGTATCGAAATGTGCTGATGGCACTTTCATTTGATATGTCGTATTCCTTCGGATTCAACAACATGTCGCATTCGACAATACATTGCTCTTAGATAAAGATTTTATCTATTTTTGATCTTTTACGTAAAATTTTAATCGTTCTAATATCCATTTATATCAAACCTCTCGCAGATAATACTTTTTAGTTGATATGTATAAATCGATTAGTTAACAAGGTACGCAAGGTGAAAAAAACACATATCCTCTAGCGAGATGCGCAATTGCGCAAAAACATCAAAGAGCGAAATAAAAATACATGTGCATAAAATTGTATTTTCTCTCGCAAATGCAGAACTCGTGAACTCAGCACCTCTGCGAATACACTATGTGAGTCAAAATGCTACGTTCGTCTAGGCTCTTTCTTTCTTTCACGTTTCTTCGCTTCCTCACCACCTTCCCCCGTTTGTTCCTTTCATTCCCAGCGCGCTTATTATTCCCCGTTTCTTTCGTAGGGAAGATGTACGCGACGTATTTGTCGACGGATACAGCAGGCCTTCCATCGTCTTCCCTCTCGTCTCCTGAACGTGCCGCCATCATAAAGGTGGTATACCCTTCTGCCCTGCCGGAAGTGAGGATCTCTTCAAGAGGGAGTCAGTGATCACGCTGGTAAGTCGAATTTTTCCTTTCTCTCTCTCTATTTATCTCGCATCTGTGCCGAAATATGTTTACGTTATCTTTGCATCAATTATGCTCATTGAAGCCTTTCTTGAACGAGGTACGCGTGCATTAAGTAGCTCACCATCGTTTATCAAGTCTATTCTATTCAATTGCATAAATAGTTTTAAAATTGATAATTACACGTGCATTTTTATCAGTCACATCAGTAAAATTATAACACATATTGCAAAAAATTGTATAGGTATTTTAAATTCTCTACCATGGATATATAAAAGCTTACATATATAGACTGTTTGCTAATGTTCACAATACTTTATGCTTCGTTTTATCCTTGTTGTTTATTAAGTATTAAACAAGGACAACAAACAATTGATTGCTCACAAGTAGTGTGAGTGTCAAAGCGAAGCAGTCATAATGTAACATTGTCAATATTTTATTACGTCTATAAAGTTGCTACATTGATACATTGTATTTTTTACTTTTTTTAAAAGTTGTTACATTGTATTTTTTACTTGGAACGTAATAATATGAACTACTTGCAAAAAAACATCTCATATTGTAAATTTTTTTAATTTTTTTAATTCACAATCAATGGAATTTGATTATATAATATTAATTTATAATTAAAATATTTAATATAAAATGTAATATCTTTGAATATAAATATCGTAATTTCTATCATATAATACCTCAGTATTTATATATTCATAATAAAAACTGTATTGCTATCTTTCTCTATAATATTTCCTTTATGTCTACTATGATTTGTAATTTGATATTCTGTAGTATCAAAATCGTATTTTAGAAACTTCTGACAATTTATATGACAATTATTATTAAACGTTCAGTTTTCTGCAAATGTTCCATGAACCAACAGTTTATATTTCAGTTAATTGACTTTAGAATGTTTTTCTGACTGTGTCACAAAGTTATCTCTGCAAGCAAGTAATTCCATCTAACGTTATACTATAAAGGGAGAAATTTAAATATCTTCTTCGGTTACACACGCTGGCTTTTAGTTACGTTTCACAAAAAGAGCATGTAATGACATTATGTTCCGAGGAGCGCGTTCGGACGATGTTTAGCGGTGATTTTTACTGTGATTAAATTACAAACAAAGTGTGGAAAAAGCCAACTTTCGGAAGCAGTGGAAAGCGACTCGGTGATACCCGGTATCAGCAAAGTGGTGTCGTTATACGAGAGTTCATGTATCAAGCGGCTGATTGACGAATGAAAGACGCTTCCTAGTGTGTTTCCGCGTTAAAGTATATGTTTTACGGAGGAGGAAACCGCCACCGTTGCCCGCAACATTTCGGCTTCTTTTAACTTGACATGCGACATCGAGGAATTTAAGTCCTAAAAGAAGCGTTGAAAGGAGAAAGAAAGTCGCGTAATCCAAAACTCCGGGATAGCAATGCGAACGCGGCAAAGAGATGAGCATCTGAGGGTGGAGTGATACAAGAGTTCGTCTCGAGGACAAGAAACAGATAGGAAATAGCTGAAACACTTTCTTCCTTACCCCGATCCTTCAGAGAATTTAATCTTTTTACGTTTGTCACGCGCGTTCAAGCATTCGCGTAAAGATCTGCCCCGTCATCGTGTGCGTTTGTCGAACAATGCTGTAAAATATCTACCGCCGCGAGAGGAATTTTTGTGACGGTACGAAACTATTGTTCTTCCCTCCTTTTTCGATTTTTGCAATACTTCTAACTGTGCATTAATGTTGCACAGCTAGGTGAATCTGCAATATTTTTTATCAAACTTTGCGGAGATAACTTGAAAAAAAAGACAATTTCACAACAGTGAAATTCATATAATTCAGTACAGTTTATGATTTGGATTATTCACATTGGTTCTTTTAGTTCTAAATTTTTCGAAGTTGACGGTCTATTGAATCCGTTCAATCGTAAATCTTTTTGTAAAACAATTCAATTTTTTTAATGTTACATTTAACAACAAACTTGAATTATTCTTGTTAAAATATATTTAGTATTGATTTTTTTAAATAGAGATAATATGATTTTATGTTATATGACTTTATGACATATGATTTTATGCCATTTTAAGTCTTTGAAATTAATTAATGTTTTTAACATAAATTAAATGAAACTTACATATCCAGTGTTGTAATTGTGTTACAGTTTTTGTCAACTCTAAAGGGTTAAATGCATTTAAAATTTTCTGAATATTTTATTCCTTGCATTTCTGTTACGTATACGCTTTATCCACAATAACATTTATTTATTAAAAATTTTACATTTAATATAAATTTTAATAATTTCATAATTATGAAAAATAAAATTATTGCAGCCTTTTTAAATAAAATTTTTAGCTTCTATTTTAAATTCTTATCATTTGAAAAAGATTAATGATTTATAAGATACCGTGCATACAATTATTATGAGTATTCTTCAGGTTTGTTCTGGTTAGTTCTGGTAGTCGCAACCTTTCGTTCTCTCCTTACCTTACCCTCTCATCGTGATACTTCCCCCTCGTGCACGGACATACTGTTTGTATCTCGTTACCTAGCTATTTGGTTATGATTTGATAGCGCCGTTTCCTAGAACGTTGCAAATACTCGGAGATTGCCAGAGAGAATCGAAAAATTCTCAAGAGAAGTTAAATGATCGGAGATAATTGGAAGTGAAATTTATTAAGTGATTTTTTTTTCAGTGTATAAGTTGAGATTTTTATTCCCTAATTCTTCCTGGCACAGACAATTTAAATAGTTCAAAATATTTCAGAGCGACGTATCCTTATTGTTATATATAATAAACGTTGTTCCTGACATTGGTAGTTTAATTAATGAATACAACATTAGTAGCGAAATATCTATAATAGAAACGATAAAAAGATAAACGAACATTAAAAATAAGATAAGTAAATAAGGTATCAGGTCGCGATCTTTACATACGTGTGCCATGAAATTTTAATGCAGCGGATTTAGTTTGTGACCTACATTTCTATGTAGCCTGTTTTTTCTCGGTCTCGCATATAATAAGAGACTATTAGCAACAGCAGGAAATTGAGACGATCGGTTTCCCCATGATGTAAGATGCAAGTGTAATATTGCTCATAATGGCGGTAGCGTACTGAAAGTCAGGAACAGCCATCTGCAAAATCTGAGAAATGTTTTTGTTGAAATATAATATCGTTATAATTATTCCAAAGTCTACATATATAAACATTTAATTATCTTTACATGAATGATCTAATATCGATTTACTTCTGTGATTCTATCATATTTAAATAAGGAATTTCGAATTTTATATATTGTATAACGAGCATTTCTTTCTAATTTCACGATTTGTGATTTTTTCACAAGACAAGACAGTAAAAAAATGACATCATTTTTTCTAATATGTTCGCAACCATGTTATTTTTCAATATTTTGATTTCTTAAATCTGATTGATTGCCTACTGTACATCCATGGAAATATTTTACATTTGGCTTATTTATTGGGTTGTCCGGAAAGTTCGTGCCGATGTTGAAGGAAAATTGAAACGCAGAAAATTTAAATTTTAGTATACATTTATTAAATTATATAGGTTAATCGGCACGAACTTTCCGGACAATCCAATACATATATCATGTGTGTTCTTTATAATATTTATTATAGGACGTTATTGATATCGCAGTGGAAAAGTTGTAGAACCTTTTTGGTGATATGTATCTTGAAAACGATATGAGCGAATGATTTCGATCACGTTCTTTTGTTTATCAACTTTAGGGTCAGATAGCGACGAAATAAAGGACCAGAGAACCACCCCGATACTTTTCCATGGAGTGCTTTCGTTATGTCTGGCTTCTGAAGCTTCCATGTCCGGCAATCCCGTGTACATATACGTGCCCCAGGTGGTTGTCTCAAATAACGCCACCTAAAGCGAGTAACTCGATATCGAGGATCCTGCGGATGTTTGAACATGGATTGTGTTACACGTGCCCATGCGTTTTTAGATTATCTCGCGTCCTTGCGAGTAACGAAACTAGTTCCCGATTTTCTAGTAAAAAATATCTAACACTCATATAGAAAATACGAAGGATTCAGAAATAAGGGTGAAATCGATAATTTGCACGGTCCATTTGAGGGCATGACTTAAAATGGATTTATCTTATTCTTACGTCAAATCATTCAGTTATTTTTGCACGAACGATCCAATATTAGGTCAATTTACTTCTGTGAATCTACTGTATTTAAGTAAGGAATTTAACGAGCTTTTAAAAAGATCTGTTATAGAAAAAAAAATAGTAACAATCGACTCTATCAGTTTCGTGTATTCGCACATCCGATTGGAATATACTCACGTTCGACAATGTGAAAAGTCCGAAACTACGGACTCGCGAAATAGACGATGAGCGAAACAACAGTTGGAGAGAACGAAGGACGTCTTTGATTTTCTAATGGAATTTCAAAGCTTCTCCGTCGGGAATTTTCATTGATTCCCGTTGAACCGTTACCGGTTTCCCTGCGAGCGAAGGGATGGGTGCAAAGACGTCCTTCTAGATAAAGAGATGGCGGGGATATAAGGGGAAATAGAGGTTCCAGCGCACACGATCGTTCGTCGTCGTCGTTCTCGAGCGGAGAGCTTTGTAATTTTAATTATTTCATTAGTGGAAATCCTTCGAATATACAAAGAAAGGAGGGAACAGGAGGTGGGGTTTCTCGCGGGCGTTTCTCTCACGCCCAAAGGAATCCGTTCGCCGTTGTCGTCACTTCTATTTTTCTTCCGTCGCCCTTCTTTTCCATCGCGTTCCACTCTTTCCCATCTCCAGCACTCGCTCTCTTTCACCTCTGGATTTGTCGACATTTCCACGGCTTTATACCCCTATTCAACGAATAACGTCTGTACCTCTCTTTATCTATGATTAATTTTCGAATGTGTTGTGTTCAACGAAGTTATTTTCTAACAGAAAATCGACTCCGCTGTTTGCGAAGGACAACATTACGTCTCCATGCTTCGATCAATTCATTCACGTCTTTAACGACAAATTTCCTGATAAAAACATGGAAGTGGATTACTTTTTTAATTGTTAGATATCAATTTTATTTGTAAGTCTCAAATTAAAATTTTATTTTAAAGCAAAATCTATTTTAAATTGCCTGAAGATTATTAATTGACTGAAGACTCGTTATTTTTTGCAGGAAAAACTCGATACACTGGTAATTCCTTAGTTTTAATCAGCAATTGCTCGGAAACTACAGATATCTTACAATTAATATTTTTCTTGGAGAACAGATAGTTTCTAAATTCTTCGCAGAGTTTAAAATTAAATAAAAGATCGTGAGTTGTTTACGACATTTACATATGTCATTTTAACACTAAAAATACCAACATTTCTTTTTTACTAAAAAGACCTAAGCGAATAAATTATTACTAAGAAATAGAAACGATATCAATAATGATCGTTCAGTACTTACAATATTAACATACATACACGAGCACATTGGACCGATCATCTCCGCAGAATCCACTTCGTCCTCGTGAATTTGCGCTGAGTGACGCGAGTCGCAATGACGGTTATCGCGGCGATGCGATCGTCGCAGATGCGCTGTCGTGACATTAGCCTGTAATAAAGCATGACGCAGATAATCGAATACAGGACACGTAACGAGGGTCGGGCATTTCCCGGCGCGGAGTGTGCAAGCGCCAGTGGTAATTTAGGTACCATTGCCTTGGTCAATAGCCAATTCCTATTTTGGCTCACCTCCAAGGAGAGGACAAGTAAACCACCGTTTCGCATCGTTTTCGCGAAAGGTTACAGAGGTTCACTGAGATTCGCCGATTTGTTACCAATCTTTTGGATTTTCTTCTCAATATCCGCCATATAAAACGCGTTTAGCGTTTTCTACGTTACCTTAAAATGAGGTAATTTTGACCCAGTCGAGATAACTTTAGAGATAATTTTAGAGATAACTTTAAATGTTAAAAAAATGCCTGGACAGCATGCTTGTGCAAAATCGAGACAAGTTTTTAAGATGTCTTTAAAACGTTATCGTAAAATGGAGTAACTTTAGCCAAATCGAGATAACTTTAGCCCAAATTAAAAAAAAAAATGTAGACGTAGATATGTACAAAATCAAGACTTAAGACATCTGGGCATTACCGAAATTATTTCGACTTGGCCAAAGTGACCCCATTGTACGCTCTCGCATTATTAATTTGTTGCAGATTTTTGAGAGTTCTCTAGGAGTCTATCCACTCAGGATCTCCGTTTTCTTCGTGTCGGTTATGCAGAGTACTATCGACTCCCTCATGCTTTTACGGTTCTCCTTCGCAGCGGTTCTGAAACGTCCCGGGGAAATCGCGTTCCCTGTTCGAGAGCTCTCCTTAATCCGACCGCGAAGGCATGCCGCGGAGTGCACCGTAAAATTTGTAATCGGTGCAAGCATTGTCGCCTTAAGTACTATTCGTAGGAAATGCTGCTTTTCTGTCTCTTCTTCTCTTCTCTTCTTTCTCTCTTCTGCGCGGTCTCACTTCGGAACTTCTATTCTTTTGCTCGTCTTCTTCGCGGATCTTTCCGACCTAATAACGTAAACCTTTATCGACCTATTTTCAATCTTAGTTGGAAATATATTTGCTGGAACCCGATATAGTTATGACGGAACTATCTTTTTCTTTCTTGTCTCTTCTTCGCGCGTCCAAAGATGCGTCGTTGATTTAGCGTCACAACACGGCGTGGCTCGCTGGCATTGAAAAATAATCGAAGAAATGAACGAAAGCGAAATGCGTCTATGTATCACAGAAGAATACTCTTGCGGTCCTTATTGATATGCATATGCGTGAGAGGGTCTTCCGACATGAACAAAATACGCGAGAATACATTTAGGGATATCCGGGATGCACCGGATATCCGAGAAAGATTGCCGAATATCTGATTTCTGGCAATATATCTGACCGATATATTATATTGAAATAACGTATATATAAAATGGTATTAATACGTGAAAACTTGTCACTGATATATTTTTTAGAAATATAGATAATATCGGATATATTTATCAATAGCAAGAAAATATAAAAATATAAAAGGTAAATATAAAAGAAGTTATGAAAAGAATTTCAAGTGTGAAGTTTCTCTAGGATAGTCATATTTTCATTCATCTTCTTACCATCTTGAATGAAATATAGTGTCTACATTTTCGAATTTTTTAAAATATTGTGCTGCATTTGTATCTGATTATGTGTGTATCTGATTATGTATGGTGTGTTTTTTATAATTGTAAGAAATTGAAAATTAAATTTAAAAAATGTATTTGATCAAAAGTTCAAGTACTGGTACAATTAAAATAATCAATAATAATATAGAATTATATATACAATAATATAAATCTATAGAATAGATATAGAATAATAAAGATTTTATCTTCTTATTAATACAGTCATACAATATTAGGATATTTTCTTTATATGACAAATCGATATTTTTTAAATACTCTTGGATAATCACATCGAATATTATAGATTCGCGAAAGTAGATCTTGCTAAATTATTGAAATACCATATATCGAGCGCATAGATAATTGATGCGTGAATTTTGGAATAAAGCAATTAAATAATAACGGACACACAAGAGACACACAAGAGAAACTGATGAAAATAAACAGAGTTAAAAATACATTGGTAATAAAATGTAATCCTCCACCTATGTGTACCGTGATTTTATGCTACAGCGCGATTATTTGATAATTCGAGAATTGACGAACGGTTTATCATTGATTAACAGCATTTTAAAAGTAAAAATCTGTCGTTATATTTTTTTTTTAATAACGAAATGACTCGTTCGAGTTATCATTTCTCTGTCACGTTGGTTTTTTCATAGTCTTATCTCTCTTGGTTTTTTCATAATCTTATCTCTCGATGTTGTTCACATATATAATATTGCGTCGCGAAGTGCAAAGAAAAGAAATAATTCGCACGGAGGACGGAGAAAGACTAGGCGCGAAGGTTTCCTTCCACCTGGCTGACAGACGCTTACTCGCATTTAATTACGTTTATGGATCTGTTTACGAGTTCTAGCGAAGAGAACAGGAGACTCCCGTCTCGTGGAAGGGGTTTGGGGTATTCCCTGGAGGGCTTGTTGAGCCGCACCATAACGCTCGACGTGATGTGCCTCGCCAGTGAGTCAGACCGTAGTTCATTAAGCTGTGCGCTATCATAAATACTATATATATGTACATGTAGGTATATATACGCATTGCCTTCATACGGAAATAAAAATGGTCTACTGGGGGCGATACATCGAAATCAGTGAGAGGGTCGCACCCGTACTCGCGAGAACTTTGACTCATCATTCTGTCCATGCCGTATTTGAAACAGCTCTATAAACGCCGTCTGTTTGACGTTAAACCGGAACTAATAAACGGAATATATTTGCAGGATATTTCGTGACGTTACCGATAAGCATGTATAATTCTCTGCACAATTTGATTTGACACGCATGACTCAAAATCACGCGAAATTTTCGTGAAAGTGTTGAAATCTATTTTTTTTACCTTTTAAGTTTAAGTGGCTAGATGGCGTTATCACAATACCCTATAGGTATATAGTTTTCTTTAGAATCTTTTTTGCTCTGGAAAAGAAAAATAAAAAGCATTACCTAGAAGCCTAAATTATGTGCACACGAACATTTTCTTCAACTATGTTATGAAAAATTGATTATAACAAATGTTTTTCACAACCTTACATGATTTTAAGTTTTTAGTTACGTAACATTTATTCGGACTTTAATCTTTAAAATGAAAAAATTTAATTATGTTATATTAAAAACTTTTTTGAGATGTTTTGAGCATCCTACATTACATTAACTTGCATATTTTAAATTACCTACTCTAAAAATTAAGAACAAAAGCACAAAGCGCAATTGCGTTTCTTTATGTGACGTATGATGATTTACTTTACGATATTTATCTTGGACCATGCTGGATTTTAGCTCACTTCTAACGAGATTGTTCTCCGTGTGACGTATACATTGTCGTAGATTAATTTCAGACGTCTCGGCTCATCTGTTATAGCTGTGAAGCAGTTCTAAAAAATATATACCGTGGACGTGTTACGAGTACCCACGGGATATTTTCATAGAAGCACTTAGCACGGGATAACGTGTAGATTTCTGTAAATTAGCAATATCGCGATAGAGAATTACGATTTGCGCGTTACAGAGAAACTCGTTACGTGATTACATTATTAATAAATAATTCTCATAATTATGCTGTGTTCGCGCGAGTGATTGAAACGTTCATTTGGACGGCTGTATTAATTCAAGTTACATCGACTTTACGTAACAGGCTCGGTCAGTAACTGGAACAGCCAACATAATGAACGAGTTTCTCGCGCGCATATCCATTTCACGATTGCTCGACTTAAGGCACAAAATGCCGAGGCAGGTATTTACATAATCGACCTTCCGATTCAGCCCACCGTTCAGTCTGATTATCTGGACTATGGGAAACACAAAATGCAGCCGCTCTTTGTACACTTTACGTGCGCGCGGCAACGAGTGCGTGTCTGCGAGCTGAAAGGCTACGCTATTTAACGCACGCAACTCGAAAGCAAATTACTTGGCCGTGAACTGCGCATTACGCCGCACTTCAATGATCCGCATCAAATTTTCTGTGATCACATAGCCGATACCCTCTATTATAAGATCCTCTTTTTTTCCGACGTTCGTAAAAACTAGTCTACTTGCTATAACTAGAACGTAATTGCCCGCGCGAATATATTGTGCTTCATTTTTTTTCAACCACAGTCTCTATTATCTCGTGTAATTGATTCTATCGACCGGCTGATAGGATCGCTCAAAATAGAGAAAATTCATTGTCTCTCTTGCATTTCTTGCGTTTCGTTGGCAAAATAATGCTAGTTATCTTACATCTTTGGAATAAGGCAGCAGTATAAGTATCGTTGATTTTTTTCTTTCGACAAAAATTTTTATTGCCTTAGAGAAGAAATTTATTTATTTCTTACGTATTATTGTAAGCATATATGTAAGCATGTATGTATTTTAATTACATCACTTCGTTGCTTTATAAGCTGGCGTGCGATGGTGTTTCGTGTTTTAAAGAAACACTGATGTGGAAACTGAGTTCGATAGCTTAATCAACCGATCACCCCAGGGATTTTCCTCGCTTTCTTCGTCGCTGATATAAAAATCAAGAGAAATACTTTTTTCATCGTTGCCAATCGGAATTTGTACGAAAAAAAACTTTGTCCTACTTTTAAAGTAATTATCCTTTTAAATTATGAGTTAAACATTTTTGAGAAAATATATCAAGATACTTTTCGCAAGTCTGGAAAAGTGTGAGAACAAGGCTAGAGGATTCGAAAATAATGATACGATGCTGAGGAAAATTCAGAAAAGATTTTCTAAATGTGATATAAATGAGGATTTAATATTCATTGGCATTTTATATTACTTTATGGTAAAACTACAGTATTACCGCGTCGACATGTATAAATTATATGTACACATATAATTTATTTAAAGAATAGCTAATTAGGCTGACGCCGTTGGATATATAAATTCATTATGAGATCACCTTGAGATTAGACTGAGTTTCTTGACGTTGATTAAATTTCGCGAAACGAGGCTAGTTCTATAGGAATCTTGCATCGCCGTCACACTGCACGTGCTGTACACCGGATATTAAAGGTCAGCGTACATTGCTACAATGACCTTTTACGCGCGCGCATCTGTCTAGCCGCCAACGGGCATTTGTGGACGTTGGTAACCATTAATGGGATGAAAGCTTACCTGTGCTTAGCTTAGTTGGACAGGATGAAAGTTCCTGTTTGATCAGTAACAACCAACCGGCTGTTTAACATCGATAAAGGCCATATATAAGATACGGACAGTTTGAAATGCATGGGACAATTGTGTTAACTTTATAATGTCGTATTCTGTGTTACTAATCTCTTTTCTTTTTCATTTCCTAATTAAAGATTTATTCTTGTAATAACTGAATTGACATTTTCTTTTAGTTGCTCTTTATAATCATAATGCTATGCTTCATGAGAATAACACACTCAAGCCGGTATTCATAAATAACATGAATATATTTTATCTTTTTTACATCGTTAGAGATATTTGTGTGTCAACGCCCTTTAATTATTTATTTGTGACATTCTAATTTCGTCTTGGACAAGCTATTTTATAAAAAATAAATTTTATTTTTTTGTCACTGTTTTTTCGCGTTATCCAATTTCCACATGTGCGACCTCGAGCAATTTTCCATAGAAAGTATATTATTATTTAGATTAATGTTTAATTAGTAATTTACACATATTGGGTTGATACACACACACACACACACACACACACACACACACACACACACACACACACACACACACACACACACACACACACACACACACACACACACACACACACACACACACGCACACACACGCACACGCACACGCACGCACACGCACACGCACACACGCACGCACGCACACGCACGCACGCACGCACGCACGCACATACACACCCTCACACATACACACATACTTATACTTATGTGTATACTTATACAGATCTATTTATACATATATGTAAATATGTTGTAAATATAACATAACATTACCATTGCAGGGTACACAGATAATATTTCTATCACCAATTAAATTTTAGAATTTAGAGCTTATAAATTATTATGAAAGACACACGCACGCATGCACGCAAGCATTGTTTAAATTTTGTAAATATAAACTGCTTTATTATTAACGTGTAATTAATACTGGGTTAAATTTTTTTTGATTTATATGTAAATAATCTTTATAATTTTATGAAGCGTTTGCAATAATTTTTTTTGTGTGTACGAGAAAATTAAAATTTTATCATTAGTTTCGAAAGTTTTCCGCTCCCTTTTATTGCACTCTTCAAATTACTCGCACAGCTGCTTTGACCTTATGAATATCGAGATATTGGCTGACCTCATGTATGCGAGCTTTCCCATTGAGTCATGCAAACATATATACATGTTAAGTATCCACATACTATACATACATGTGTCAATGGTTGTCTCCCCTCGTCGTCGTCGACTCATTATCTTTGTCAAATCGAGATAGGAACGATGCGTCATACGTTGAATTTCCATGTAACACTTGCACACATTAGAGACAATTAATTGGATTGATGTCAGTATATTAGCCGGTTGTCCATGTCGGTTGTCAGACGAAATAACAGCATATCTGTAAATAGAAGTGAAGCTTCGAACGTAATTTTTGTTTAAAAAATAAAACGGTAATTAACGGTTTTTAAAAATATGTTTAAATTAATTTAGAGAAATGTTATATCAGTTTTTAATATAAACATGTGTACAGCGTATAATGAAAAGATCAATTTACTTTTAGCTTTTAAAAAAAAAAACAAAGCTGAACAAATGTGTAATGAACTTAAACTTAAACACAAACTTAAACACAAAAATAAATATTCCTTCCAGATTATCTTGCTGAAAAATATATTCTCGTATTAATCAACTGAATATTCTGAATTCTCTTATTAATCAGCTGTTATAAATATTCATATCTCTCTGAACGTAACGTTTATGTTCTGAAAATTAATTTTATTATCTAAAAATATTCCGTATATTTCGACTGCCGAGAGTTTTACTCTCTGATCCTTAAGTAATATATATATATATATATATATGAATTTGCATTTGTAATTATATCGCTAAATCTCAACAGATTTTCTGAATGCATTTTTTGCATAGGAATCCGAGTATAACTTTCGAAACTAGCGGAGTGTAATAATTATGCAGTATTTATACTGAGTCTTTTACGCTCATTAAGCCCGCTGAATTTTCTCCGTCCCTTTGGGGATGCGTTAAAAATATCGTTTTGAATGAATCACCAGGCATTAGTCGCATTGCACGATTTACTAGAAAATTTCCATGAAACCCGCATTCCCCTGGCGAATAGGGCAGGGCGAGTTAGGATTTTACACAAACATTGAGATCGGCGTCGTTCAGAATGTGACACGAGTTGCGATTTCTATGCAATCTCCATTTACGCGTGACCCTTTATTTATTCCTCGTTTATATACCGAATTCCATTTTCCACGTCGCTAACCGGGGAGCGCAAAATGTGAATTTGCGCGTTTCGCGAGGAAGGTCTTTCGTTATCTTGGGGAGAAGCGATATCAATTGCATTCGGAACGATTGCAAACAATCGAAAACATTCTCCACCTACGTGGGAACGAACGGACAAAATCTAACAGTTCATACGATCTGTGCGTGAATTTTTTCCCGATACAGCGTTTCTTCGTAAGAGTATCGATCGCGTTCCATTCGTTGTCGACGTGAGCGGACGCACACGGCTCGACTTGTATCGAGTTACAGGACAGACAATGTATTTTTGTTCAACCTTTTTGTTCTCAAGCGAAGAAGACGGATGTCGCTGGAATAAAAGAGGAAGATTTGAGAATGAAAGGGTGGAGGAAAGAGAAGAGAAATGAAAAAAGATATCCTTTTGCCTCGTTCGAAATCAATTTATCGGTATGATTAATAAGAATATGGTACGTACTCAGATGAAAAGTTTGACGAGTTAAAATTTTTCCCTTCCGAAATTTTTCATTTATTTTTTCACTTTTAAATATAAAAAATATAATTTTATTTTTTATTCGGAGCAAATTTTTTGTTATACACAATATTTTTTTCTCGAATTATGTAAATAATTTCTGGAACTTTTGTTAAAGCTTTGAAAAAATGTGTTCGATACATAAGGAAAATTTTCACATAATTTTTTAATTTTATAAATTTTATTGAATAATCTTCTTTTGCTTTTTCATCATTCCTTTTTCATTATTCCTCCTTTTTTTTATTGAACTAGTTTAATATCACATTTTTAGTAAAATTTAACAATGTTTCTCATTACAGGAGGTCTTTCTATATTTTTTTCTGAATTTTTAAAACGTTTTCCTAGGAAAATGATCGTAAATATTTGTACATAATAGCAATATTAATTACATATTTTATTTTTAACAATTATATTTTATTTCTGTTTCTTTAAGAAAAAAATGAAAGTTTACAAAACTTAATATATTTTATTTAAATTCAGGAGCAAGAAAAAAATATTAAAACTCCAAAATATTAAACAAACAATAATAAATTTATTAACGCAAAAAATTGCTGTTTATGTGATGACAGAATTGATAATTCCTTCTCTCCACTTGCTGAAAAAATTCTTGCTATGCCCATGAATAAGAATATCATCTTGAGTAAAATAATAGGTAATATTAGCCAGATAGACATTAACGGCTAACGGATGCGCCTAATTATTGGATACGCGACGTTGATGAGGAAAGGAGAGGGGGGGGGGGGGAGAGAGAGAGAGAGAGAGGAGGAGGAGAGAGAGAGAGAACGAACGAAGAAGATATACTAGTAGAGTAAGTAAGTGGAGAAGAAGAGACGACGAACGACGGACGGTAGTATTACTTATTAGTAGTAGTACGAACGTAA
>NW_012130080.1:1709717-1724220 GCF_000143395.1 Atta cephalotes | reverse complement strand
GAGAGAGAGAGAGAAAACCACGAAAGGAGAATTCACTTTGGATGAAAACGTGGTGCGAAAGAGAGCGAACAGACGCGGGATATACTTTATGATGAGACTAAACGACCGTTAACTCCGTGTTTCTCTCGCAATATTTTCTTATTTTTATCGTTCCTTTTCGACAACGCACTTCATAACATTTCTCTCTTTGCCACTGCTCAATTTCTTCCTCATTGTAGGAGAAGCCCTTGCAATTGTTTTTACTCGTTTCGAAAACCTTTTCTAAAATAATTATAAGTGGAAATTATATATAGATCAAATAAATGAAATAAAAGAACTACTCCTATTTTTGATCGAAGCAGATTTTGATGTTTAATAATTATATTCACATATAGATTTACGAATATATTTTTTTAGTTTTATTAATTGCATGCTGATTCAGACTTGAAACACAATCATAAATTGACGAAATAATATCACAAATGTATTGATTGTCAATTTAGAATGATCATTTAAAATACTAATAATTATTTTACACTGCAAAGTTTTCCCAAAACAATAATATATAAAAAATGTTAAAATATTTTTATAAATGAGAAATAGTTCAATTTCCTCGTAATCCGTATATAATTTCATTATTCCCATTTTTCCTTCCTCAAAATTCAGATACTCTATCCACGATTGTGTCAGATACACGGGAGTAATGCGCTTAAACATAAACGACTGCTCGCAATTTTACTAATTCATACATCAGCATTTCTGGTTAATGCAATTTCCTCGGGTGGTAATATTACGAATTGTTTTCAGGGAACTTTCTCTTTGTGCAATCTTCTTCCGGCGCGCCTCGAGTCCTTCCTGCCGCCTCCGGAGTGCTAAATTTCATTACTTCTTAAATACTCATGCGCGGATCTGTAAATATAATAACGCGGCAGGAAACAACGAATTTTTGAATAATTTTATGAATAATTATATTATAATACCTCTCGCAGATATTTTTGCGCAATTAATGTCATACCGACAAAAACGCGATATTTAATTAAGTCGCGGTACATAGATCAATTCTAGTCCTCCAAGACATTCGGGGTTATTATTAATCCTCGAAATCTTTCGGTAGAGAAGGGAACTCGTTTCGAAATCATTCTAAATCGAGAGCCATACAACAGCAGGTTCCTTCCGATTGTCCTTGGAGTACGATTACGAATGAGTCATGCGCGTTTAATTGAACAAGGAAACTATCCGGTCGTAGATATCATAGTAGAATTCTTCGAAGCTTAAGAGATCCGACTATGCCCATTTCCTCTGGAGAGCCATTAAAGGTCATAACGAAAACTTCGTTATAAAGGTCAGATATGCCGCTGTCACGAAGATGAATTCGCGCCATGTTCAGTCGGGGATATATCCGCGATATGCGAGGAAAAAATCGATTGTAAGGGCAGAAGATACCAGGCAATGAGTGACAGTATTCGTCCTTCGATAGCAAATCTCTCACGGCATCGAAGGTTCAATAACTGGAAGTCGACACGCATTGTCATTCGTTCTCGCGTCGTCTGGGAGAGGCGAGGTTGACGTCGCCCTGGGATTTTTCGTCGTGGAACTACGCCAAGAGCTTCGCCATGGAGCTTTGCGGCCGCCGCGTGCTAGAAAACAGCGGACGTCGAAGTACGTAAGATGGAACGGTGTATTTATTTATAGGACCGTCGAGAGTGTAAGAAGACGTTCGTACCGCCATCGTAACTCGGCCGTACGACCACACGGTAATGGCGATTTTATGTTACGCCGAGGTACCTTTTTACATTGTGTGCGTTGTGACGGTGACCCTCTTTTTTTCAGTTTTCTTCTCTTCTTTTCACGCCATTCTTTGGTTGCCGTCATCGCATTTCGCCTCCCTTCTTCACTTTGCCTTCACCTCTGCGGCCGTTGTCACTTTCTGTGCGGCGTATTATGGACGGAAGAGGGAAAACTTCGAGAACCGGAGGAGGGACCGGCGTCTTTCTCTCGGTCGTTTCGCTCGTATATCCCGCGGGAAGAGGCGCATCGTTCATCACGGCCTCCTCGATTATCCCACGGGAGGCACGTTGTGTACCCGCGCTGATTTCCGGTAGTTCTTCGCGTCGGCGAAAGTGTGTCCTCGCGTCCCTCCGGGATGCCAATATTCTTCTGCTTTCCAGTCTCCTTTTATCCGACTACCATACGTGGGAATTACGTATAAAAGGGTCTAAAGAGCGCGTCATTAATTATCATGATCGAATTGGAATAGTTTCCGGTACGTCAAATCTCAGCTGAGGACGAAAATTTCGCCCCTCCTTTTCCTTTCTCCTTTACCCCTTTTCATCCCACAATGGAATGTGCAACTCGCGAAGTGCATCTTTGGACTCTCGTCTCGAGATTGAAAATGCGATAATATTGTCGTAAAAGTTGGGAATTATTTGGTTGCTTCATCTTTTTCGTGTTTCTTCTTGAACTTTTAACTTGTGACAAGTTATGGTTTTCACAATCTATGTTCTTGACATAGAGAAATAGTATTGAAATAAATTAAAAAATGTCATTGAGAAAAGTATTGTATAAATAATATTTAATGACGAAAGAAATACACGCGATGGATCAATATAATTAATAGTGGGGTAAGGATTATTAAGCGTGCACATGTATATATATGAAATATTATATATGTTATATAATATATATGAAGTAGATTAACTTTTTTGTTGCGTGCTTTCAACGGAAAGAAATTGATCTACTTTATATATGTTATAATCATGACATATATAACATATATATATATATATATATATATTGGGTTGTCCGGAAAGTTCGTGCTGACTAACCTATATAATTTAATAAATTTACTAAAATTTAAATTTTTTGCGATTCAATTTTCCTTCAACATCGGCACGAACTTTCCGTACAACTCAATATATATATATATATATTTTATAACGAAACGTATAATAATGTATTATTTACTTAATAAAATCAACATTTTGAAAAAAGACTCAGAAATGTTAATAAAGAAATAAGTTATTAAAACGATTATATCTGCTCTCATATGTTAGATAATCATAATAAGCACGTATCTTCAATAATTGTAATGTTATATAGTTGATGGATATCTATGGTCATTGAGAGTATGTTCATGATTGAGACTAAGCCATGTGGTGATATTCCCATGAGAGAGAATTTCAATCTAACTCATACTATGTGTTCCGTATTATATTTTGAGCGTTCAAAATTGAATTAAGCTTCGGATCAGACCGTGCCTTTTGTGCGTCATTATCTCTTCGTTCGAAATTATATATTCACATTCCCATATTCGATGTTATTATTCTCGTGTTATTTTAAAGATGATTATGAATAAAAATACATCTAATATATAGACACGGAAATGGTCCAAATATTTTGTTGAAATACCTGTTTAAAACAGATTTAAAAATAATTTTGCTTTTTGGACCATCAAAAAATTATGTAAAACTTTTCAAGATGAATAATGTTCTAAAAAGTTTTGACATTCTAACAATCAAGTTCAGTCTTATACGTAATTATTTTGATGATTCAACAAAATTATTTTCAAATTTAAATTGTTAGATACAACAAAAAGAAACTTTTCCGTTCTTTCTGTCTCTGTAACGTATATTCTTGTATACGCGACAAAGTGATGCGATATTCTCGCTCTAGAATTCGTAGTCCAATGAATTGTCAAAGAGGCTCGACGAATAGATAACTTTTCTTTTTTCTATTCTGTCATACGTATTATATGTATACGTAAAAATTACTTATCGTATAAAAGCTGTATTCCCATCTGGGGCGCAGAAAATATTTCGAAGTCTCGTCAGGATGAAGGAAAGGGGATAACGTTGGTTTTGTCCGTAATGGCCGTGGACGGAGTGATTTATGCAACGCGGCTCGGAGATTCGCTCAGCACGGGGGCAGAAGGTCGACGCAGAGTCGACGGAGGGTGGTTTGACGGGGGCGGCGCGGCGGAAAGGGTACAGTCGGGCAGGTTGCTGGAGAGAAGAATATTCATGCCCGGGGTGATGCGAAATTCAGTTTCAGTCGACGGTAATTAGAATATCGTAGAGTTGGCGAGAAGTGATATGAATAGTTGAGTATTATTTGTTTGCCTTTCCGAGCGCGCTTTAAGTAACGATTCTGTTGTGAAACGTTTCTTCCTTTTGGTCTGCATGCCCTTTGAATATTTGAAAGAGCCGGTTTTGAAGAACTTGTAAACGATCAAAACGTAGAGAAGAATGATGACTGAAGAACAATAAATAAATATAAAACTATTGAATTCCTCTATATTCTCATATATCCTTTTTTTTTATATCTAATTGCCGGGACTTTTTTTTGAAACGTATCAATAACTAGAATTTTCAGTGTAAAAGGGAGTCAAAACTCTATCAATTATATCGAAAGTCCGGTAGCAAGTTCGCAAAGGTGCTGAGGATCGACTTGAGTTAGTATTAATAACCAGCTACCATCCGCCGGCTTATAATCGCTAATCTCTATGACCCTGTATAAGTATCCCTTTAAGCCCTTGACGACGTCGGGCATTTAACTTTCGCGGAAGTAGTCGAATTAGCATATTAATCGACTTCGGAAACATTCGCGCATGCTCCCGCGCGTGGTTGAGATAAAGTTCAGACGTTATGTCTTTCATCAAATTCTTACATCTTGATCAGCTTATATAATTCGAATAAAATGCGATGGGAAGAGATTGGATAATTATTAGCGTAATTTGACTTTTCCAATGTCTTTTAATTCCGCGTTAATCACGCTGCGACTGCAGTGGGACGCAGTAGCAACAGATATGAAAATACTGTTTCTTTAGCTTAATAGTCAAATATCGTAGATTTTTCCACTGAAAGAAAAGGAATAAAAAGTTTAGTTTTAATATTTAATACTTTTTAATATTAATCTCTTTTATTTAATTTCATTTAAATATGTTTCATTTAAATTTGTTGTGCCTATTATAATATATTGCCTATTATAATATATAGTATAATATATAGTGCCTATTATAATATATAGTAAAGCATAATTCTCGAAAACGATAAGAAAATCTTTTAAGCTCTGTAAGCTCATTTAAAATGTTGACTATCGTTAATTTCCGTCCTTCGAATTTTATTACATTCTCCTTATAGCTTATGAATAAATATGGATCATACAAAGGACATGCACGGAATGAAATAAGTGTATTTTTCTTCAGATGATGTGTATAGCTGGGAAAAATACGCTGCCCTGCAACACTCATTATTTGGCCCTATTCTATTTGCCACTGTAATAGATAGCTGTAATGATGACAAACGATGTATTTCTTATTTACACGAAGGGAGCGCATGATGCACGAGCTGGAAAGTGCGGGTGTGGCTATAATTTCTGCCCGATCGCACCATGTTTAATGCTGGTTCACAAGGAGCGGGTGGCAGATTATTATTATCTCTGTTTTTATTTAGCAAGGCCAGGGAGAGAATGAAATATTTTAACTGATGCGCAAACGAAGAAAGCTCATGTTTGGGATTATCTCTTCCGTCTGCTGTCTTATTATTATTCCCTCATAAACGTATTCTTCGTGTCTCATAAATTTCTGTGTATGCGCTAATAATTATGAATATTTTTATTCCTGATTCCATATTCTTTCCATAAATTTCCACTTTTGCAATATTTGATATTTTGCCACACATAAGTTGGTATATCTGAGACGGATAAAATTTTAATTTTCCGTGAATTTTATATGGCATACAAGTATAGAAAATTAATATTTTATTAATATTAAATTGTTAATAATAATTAATAATAAATTATTAATTTATTAAATGATAATTTATTAATAATAATTAATAATAAATCTAATATTAATAAAATTTATTAATATTAAATTTATATTTTTCTCTAATTTAACTTACGCATTTTTTTGCTAATTAAATATATTAGTATTTGTAAGAAGCTGCCTGAAACAGCATTATTGCGATTCGCCGTGCGCGAAAAACATAGTTTAATACAACGAAACGTCTTGATCAAAGAATGTTGATCAGAGATAGCAATAAATTAAGTCTGCATCGAGTTACGAAGCACAGGTCCCTGTAACAGCAGCCGGCCGACTCGTTATAGAAGCGATTTAACCCCCGTTGACCCGCGTGGCTTAGTCCCGACGGCCACCGGTGCGATATTACGCATTGTCCCCTCTTTCCTTGTTCATTAAAATATGCCTCGTGTGCACGCACCATATATGAGCTAAAGCCGAGTCACACGGCTGACTCTCGACGATCAATTTGGTTGAATCATTCACGATCGATATGCCGGAAGTTCTTTTTTCACAGAAAATAAATTACGTGACGCAAACAAGAGCCTCGAATGATACATTAATATCTCTGCTAATGAAATAAAGATGGTATTTATTAATTTTTAATAATTTTCTAATAATTAATTATTAATCCTTAATTTAGAATATTATCTAATTTGTTTCTGCTCACTGCTGTCTGTTCCATTGCTACGTTATTCTTTTATATTTCTCTTCTTTTATATATATGTGTGAAACGATAATATGTGAACAATGTAAAAATATGGAGAGACGATTGCAATGCCATTCATTTAAGGATGATATTTGAATTTAAAACTAAAGAACTATCCATGAATAATATCAAACAGTGACAAAGAAGTGAAAGATAGCTTTCACCAATCGATATTATGAATTATATATGAGCCAAACAAATCCATGATTTTAATAATCAAAACGATCGTTTTTAATAATATTGTGAACTATCATCGCTTTGTGATCTCTTTATTTATTTTTTTTACAATCAAGACTTTTCGTATTTTCCCGATCTGTTCCATTTATTCAGCGATCTCTTACTCATTCTTATAACATATCGTTTCTCTTAATTTTCAATGATCGCGAAAAATCGAAATGTGTGAATTTGCCTTAAGCCATGCACTCCGCTCGTGCCTACGCATAAACGCGTATGAGAGACCACGATGTCCGTCATTAATACGTGCTTCGGTCGAACGATAATTAGATGGACGTTACCCTTACGGGAATTGGAGTAATTAGATTTAATTGGTGCAAAGGGGCAGCGTCCCCGTCTCTCTTCCTCACCACTTTCACCGACACGACCGAAGCTCGCGGTCGGTGCCCTGCTATTATCTCCCTGTGGCAGTGTTCTCTCCGAGCACTCTATCGCGATATTAAATGAAAAATAAGGTTGGCCGCAAGAACTCATTCGCATTATCCCTTTTTTATTTTTTTTTTTACAGGCTGATACTGGTGGGAATGAGAGAGAATTGAATTAGTCGTTTAAGCCGCTTTTTATCGAAAATATTATTCCTTTATATTTATTTTAAAAGTGACAAATCTAAAAAATTCATTAGATATATTTATAAAAAATTCGTCAATATGAATATTTCATTCATCTTGAGAATCGGTAAATAATCGAATTTTAATCAATGTAATTTGAAACTATTACTACAATTTTGCTTAATTATTTATCATACGATATTTCTAATAATATAATATCGCGAATTATTCTCAAGATAAATAAAATATTCATTTAAATTTGTTTTAAATATGTTAAATATGTTAAAGATAGATTTTAAAAAGTTATTATTTCAATTAAATAAAAATTTTTCAATCATTATCAAATAAATACAAGAAACGAATAACGTGACTTTCTAGTAGAACGAAAATGATGATTATTATAGCATAACAAAAATTTGTATGTCTCGTGTGCTCAATTTGCTTTTCCAACACATTTTCGAACACATGATTTGTTCGATATGATCATATCGTCATGGATTCGCGCGGCTCTTGAGGGTCTTTTATGCGAAACAACTGAAAGATAGCGAGCGCGTGTCGTAAAGCGCACTCAGATATACATCTTTTTCTCCTTAAGCCTTTCGAGGAGGAGGAAAGCAGCGCAACCGGCAGTAATCCGATCCTCACGACGACATCTGAAGCTATCTGATTTATCGCCCTCCTGCTGGACCGTCTTATTACATTTGTATCGAGGAGCGCGGTAGCGTAACGCGAGATAAATTGCGGCACGATATAAATTTCTAAGAACTAAATGGTAGAGAGATGGAACTCATCTCGAGATTCTTCCTCTCACTGTCCGAATATTGGATTTTAGCGAAGGCAAGAAAGTACCGAATCCTCTCTTCTCTTCTCCCTTCCTTCTTCACAAAACCTTTTTCTCAATTTCTTGTCTTCACTTTCTTTTTCCAATCCCCTGCCTCTCTTTATCACGCAATTCTCAGCCAACAGCCCTTCCGCACAACTCTCTATCCGCTATCTTAACCTCTCCCTGCCTATCTAGGGTCGATCCTCTACCACAATCCTTTTTACCGATACGTACCGATACGTAAGCGTTAGTGAGTGCGTATCCGCATGCGTTTCGAAGAGCGAGCGCATTAGCCGAAACGAAAGACTGCTGACCGTGGGTAAGAACTATTTAAATTGAAATTGAAGCTTCCATCGGCAGTCTCGGTGGTTACTCCATGCTGCTTCCTCTTATCCTCCGTCATGCCGTTCGATCCCCTCTAAAAGCGAGGAACGTCTAAGTAGGAGCAACGCCTCGCACTTTGGAAATTGGCTCCTAAATCGCGGAGAGGGTGATCCTGATCACGCTAGTCCGTAAATTATCAGCCTTCGGGAATCGAGCGGCTTTCTCCTCCCTCCTCTTTCCCATCAGCTCCTCTTGATCTTTACGATTCTTTTTTTCTCTACCACTTTACAGCATAACATTTCCCACGTCTATATGATACTTGATATATTTCGTTTTTTTAAACAATTCCATTATTTTTAAATAATAATTCATTAAATAAATTCATTATTCTCTAGAAGTAAAGTAAAACGTCTCGTTAAATATTCAGGTTAAAATAAATTAATTTTATTTTAAACGTCTCTTTCGCTCACCTGTTTATTCTTTTATTGCTTCTTTATTCTTGTATTGGCAAATGTCTTCATTTATCAATAGCGATTTATATGTCAGCGGCTTATTGAAATTCCAATATAATTAAATGTAAATCTGAACAAAATCAACGGGTTAAATTTTAATTAATTAATGAAGATTTCTAATAGTATTGCAAACATATGTAATTTCTATGGTTGTTCGATTATTCAATTTCTATTATACATTTTTGTATTGACACATTTCAGATCAATTAAACGGACGTAAAATATTCATTCTGTTGTCAAACGTGACATAACAGTGCAGTTAATATTGATGAATTTTACGGGAATATCGTATGCTTAATTGTAATCGTCTGCTTCTAAGAATATATGAGCATCATGTTCAGCTAGCGAGAATCACGTTATTATTTTGTCCGGCATTCCTCCCACGTGCCGTCTCTTTGTCCTCGTGGGCGCGACAAGCTCGTAGTTTCTTATAGAGTCCGCACAACGAGTTATTCGACCGACGACCTGTATATTAAATTTTTCTCCACCCGCCCATGAATACACACTCGCTTAGAGCACGCAACCTTAATTTTACATCGCAGTTCTTATCCCATTTTGAATCATCTCTTTCGCACCGCGTGGGTTTCGCGTTCGCCACCGGTTCTTTCATCGGTCGTCCGCCTTTATTGTCTCTTCACTTGTTCCTCTGGAGAAGTCCCGTAGCTTTTTCTTCTTTATTGGCTTCTACCAAGAATCTCATATGACTACAACCTTCGAGCAACTTGCAAATCTAGATTGTATATCCGAGCAAGGGTAGACTGAAAATATATCGCCTTATTAATAACATGTTGGAGCTTGGCTGTTCGACACAGACTATGTATAATTAATTGCTCGTGCAAAGAATGTATAAATCATTTTGATCGATTTATCGATTTCTTTCGGTCACTCACTTGCGATGTTAATCTTTTAATAGAAGTCGCGTCGAACGAGAATGACCTTATGGTTCAAAAAGATATGAAGATGAATATTGCTCCTGTCAAGTTGTTATTTTAGAAACGAGCACTCGAAAAGTAACAGAAATAGAGAACAAATATGATAAAAGATATCTTCGGTACATATTACGTTCCTACCTTACATCCAAAGATCTCCGTTCGCTGAGAGAAGCGGATTACTAAAATCTTGTGGAGAATACCGGATTAGCTTTCCATATTTGATCATCCTATTTCGTGCCCCAATTAGTCGGGGCACTAATTTACAGCTGGCAGTGCGGTTATACATCTACATACATACTCGGGAGGTCGGGACAACGCACTGTGCGAACTGCTGAAGACTAGCTCCTTGAATTTACCACTGTTCTGTAATCTGGCGCAAATTCCTTAACTATTCCTGTCAACATTTCGCTCTATATTCCGCTTGTTTTTCTATACCATCGATTTAACGCGTTTAACGAAGACGATAATCTAGAGTTTATAAAACTAATTATTAATTACCTATATTTCGGTCTTGTATCGAATTATCATAAATCTATTTATCTTTTATTTTCTCGTAGAGAATTAAAAAAAAAGGGACGTTTAAAATATTTTACATTTAGCTTTGCTATATTTATCAAGACGCATGCTGCGTGAAAATTCAAGCGAATCTATAATTTTCATTCAAATAAAGTCAATGTTCGCACATAACTGTGTTATATTCTCGCGAGAGCGGATCGCACGGTGGTAAGTGAAATCTTGACCATTCTCCAAAGATGAGAACGCTCCAATAAGCCGAGGATCGACCATGTGTATGTATGTTGGCACTGTCTATTTAGTTTATCGTGATGAGCAGCACCTACATTTACGCGCTCCATTCGATCTTTTCGTGCAGGGATGAGTCGCGATCTGCCATAGCCCGGGTTTGGGCAAAGAGACCCTTATTAATTTATGCTTTATAGATTTATAAAAATATAAATTAAAAAAAATTTTTAATAAAATTTTTAATAAAATTAAGAATATCTCGATTTTATTTTTAATTATATTGAAGGAATACAAGAACACATGTAATATTTAGTATAAATCAATTAAGTTCTTGTGTTATTTAAATTATTAGACATTAAATATTTGGATTAAAAATTTTATTAGACTTTAAATTAAAAATTTTGTTAATATTACAACACTTTAATCAAATATGAGGAATAAAATTTTCGTAATTATTTGCATTAAAATTAAATTTGAAAAAAATTAATAATTATCTATTATTAATTATTTATTATTAATTATTTATTATGAAAAATTAACGCATTGGCTTTTTCCAATGCGAAACTTCTAATATTTATAGAAAACTAAGTATAATCTATTGGATTGTCCGGAAAATTCGTGCCGATTTTGAAGGAAAATTGAAACGCAGAAGATTTAAATTTTAGTATACATTTATTAAATTATATAGATTAGTCGACACAAACTTTCCGGACAACCCAATGTATAAGATTTAATAAGAAATAGATCCTTTGAATTGAACAGTTAAATTTCAAAGAATTAAAATTTAGATTTTATTCTTATTGTTAGTAAAATTTCATGAAAATCACTTCTTTATATTTCTTCATTATATTTCTCAAAATTAATTTTCTTATAAATAGATATTTTATAATTTATCTTAAAGTATTTTTATATTTAAAAATATACTTATGCATTTTTTAACATTAAATTATAATAAAATTAGAGATTTCAGAGATTTTATTCAAATTGATAATTGAATAACGAATAAAATTTTATTAGTTATTTTTATTATAACTCAGAATTTAAAAAGCTATCCTTTAAGTCCGATTTCTTTATTTAAAATTTATTTAATTTCAATATTTTTAATGTATGAGATATCATTATTTTTAAAATTCTATATCTATTTATACCTAAAGAAATGCATATAAGATCTGTATAAAATTCAATGATTCTAGAAATATCTTGCAAGATCCATTCTATTTTCGTTCTCTCTTTATAATAAAATTTAAAAAACCAATAAAAAATCGTGTGATAACGCGTACAAAACAATTGGCCGAACAAGGATCGAATTATCCTGATTCTATTTAATTTAGATAGGAACGTATAAAATACAAGAGGGTTCAGCTCGAGATCAGAGGTCAATCGATGAAGAGGTCACGCTGAAGGGCGGAAACAAGTGCCATGAAAAACGCTATCGTTACCTTCTGCCGATCCTCTCGTGACGCATAACCGTCATTCGATGTCGTGTGGGTCTTGTCCGGTCATTCGATCATAAGTTTCTCCGTGCTGACAACGATTAAGGTCGCAAACCCTCCAACCCATCTTGCCTAAAGCTATTGTTATGAGAGCGATACAATTTGTAAGATCGATTTCTGCAACGTCAACAATTTGGATTTTGTGATAAAATATTTTTGTAAGTTCTTCTTCTATTACTGTTCCAAAAACTGTTTTGTTACAATCAATTTAACGCGATAAAGTATGTGTATAGATACTCTTAATTTATAATGTGTAATTTACAATTTAAAAATTTTTATCAATATCAAATTATACAAGACATCCCGAAAATACATTTTAATTAATCATATTTTAATGGAGATTAACATCTAAAATCTTAAGATTAAAATATCAAATTCATAATAATTTTCTGAGATTAATTAATACAAAAATATAATAAAATTATTTATTTTGAGTATTAAAAGCGCTGTTGTTCAGAGCTTTTAATACTCATACTAAGTAATTAATCACCAGTATTAAATTAGATTTCTGTGAGGGTCATGTAATATACCTAAACCTAATATACGTAAATTAGTAAACTAGTCAATGATGCACCGATAATAATAATTGCTAATAAAGCATTATTTTATGAGCTTTATACATGTATATCTTTGTGTATAAATAGATCGATCAAAGGATAACATAGAGAACGGAGGTGGAGATATATATATATATGTGCGCGTATGTGTGTGTATGTATACTTTGGAGTTAAATATTCCTAATCCGTCCTAGCTATCCATTTAAAGACATATATATTAATATATATATTCATCTGCAATATATTTGTGGATCCATTACTTCAGATTGAAATAAGAGATAATTTATTCGTCGACACATTACGTAATAACATAGTTGCAACATTATATTGATCAGCAAAATAAATTAAATATATGTGTAATGTGTACACACTGTAAAAAATAAAATGTTAATTATAACTTATAAACGTGTAGTGCATTTTCTTCACAAAAGTGTTAATTTTAACATTTTTGCATATCTTAGAAAGTCCACTATACGTATATATATTTAAGTTAAAATTAACGTTTTAATTTTTACAGTACATTACAGAAAAGTGAAAAATTGTTTAAATTAATAAATTTTTTAGTATTGTGTGTATGTGTATAATAATATTGTAGGTTATGTAGAGCTCTCTGTAGAGATATGGATAATTTTATATGGTGAACATGATTTTATAAGTAACTTGGACAATTCTGTTTAATTACATTTGTTAATGAACTACATATTTAAACTTTGTTGCGATTGCTACAAATGCAAATTCAGTTTTAAGGATGTACAATCGATCATTTGCAGGGTAAGTGGTGAGAAGAGTATGCTATTGTTCTTTGTTGGTAATACTAACCCAATATATGAAAATCTTTTAATAATAAGAAAGGCTAATTTATGATTTATTAAAATTAAAAGATAATATTGATTGATAATTTTTAATTATAAATCATAATATTAGTTTAGTTATTCTATTATTAGAAAATGCAAGTAATTTAATGTTTTATGTTCAATGATTATTGATAACTTGGCAACGTTGCATTTTGAAAATGAGGTTGGCATTTCTATTCGAAACTTCTTGCGCACTAATAAAATAGTTAATAATTGACAGTTAATTGAGGTTAAAATATTATTTTCATTTACGAGTTTTTCAATTATTTTATACGAAGATGCTTCGTTATAAAGGCAAATTCATAATTAATCCATAACAAATTCATAACTAATTAATAATATTTTATACTAAAAGAATGTTTTAATTTTAATATCACGAATTATGTGATAAGAATTATATAATAAAAATTATTTGATAAAAGTTACGTTTTAATATTTTAAACGTTATAAGTATATTAAATTATTAATATATGTTTATATTATTGTATCAATATCTTTAAAAAAAAACATCTCTGCATATTTTTTTATTATAATGTTAAATAAAAATTTTAATACTTAATATAAGATTAGTGTTGTATTAAATAAAATAAATATTGTACTGAATAAAAAAAAAATAAATATCTTTTTATAAATCAATTTATTAATTTACAAAGAGGATTACGTTTCTAGTTATATATTGAATAAATTTAGTGGATTATGACGTTATTTGTATATTAATACATGTACATTTATATTTAGTATTGTTTTTTTCATATTTTAATATATATATTTTCAAATATATTTTACTCCATTTTTTGCAGTAATAGTTGCTATAGCTTTCTTAAGTTAAAAACGTAACAATAAGTTATAAGCAAGAGAGAGAGAGAGAGAGAGAGAGAGAGAGAGAGAGAGAGAGAGAGAGAGAGAGAGAGAGAGAGAGAGAGAGAGAGAGAGAGAGTAGAGAGTAGTAGTAGAGTAGTAGTAGTAGTACGTAGTACGTAAGTAGTACGTAGTAACGGTA
>NW_012130080.1:1700517-1709697 GCF_000143395.1 Atta cephalotes | reverse complement strand
TACGCTCGTAGAGTTTAGTTTATTATGTAGTTAATTTATTAGTATAGTAGGTGTAATTACGTTCTATATATATAGTNTATACTAGTATTATAGAGAGAGAGAGAGAGAGAGACACATATATTCAATCATACATGTATCATAGGATGAAACTAGCCGCAATCTAATCTAACGGACGTTAACAGTGTTGCCAAGTTTTCCACATTATATTTCATTAGATGCTCAAATAGGCATGTTTTCATCAGCTTTTTGCTGGTATACAAATAAATTACACGGTGAATAGAGTTAAAATTCTTACACGGATGTAAAAAAGGTTTATTCTAACTATTTATGTGTTTTTTTTATATAGATCGAAGCATTTTTTAAAAGTATAATTATTGGGAGTACAAATTAGTTCGGTCCGTTTTTTGTGCATTTATTTCAAAACAAAATGAATGAACAGATCAATTAAAGTATTGTCCATCGCTGCCTACTACTTTTTCCCATCTCTCAAGTAATTTTCCATCTCGAAAAAATGACTCGTCTTTGGAGGCGATCCAATTTTGGAGCCAATTTTCGATTTCTGCGAAAGAAGTGAACCGGTGACTTGCTGCATCCTTCGGAACAATCAATAATCAGAAGGAGCAATATCGGGAGAATACAACGAATGGTGTAAAACATCCCATTTGAACATTTCCAAATACTTTTTTTCCGACTTTAGCGACATGAAGCCGAGCGTTATCATGAAGAAGAATAACTTTATCATGTCTTTGCTCGTATTCCGGCCGTTTTTCTCGCAATGTACGGCTCAAACGAATCCAATTGTAGCTGATACCGATCACCCGTAATGGAATCGCCAAGTTTTAGCAGCTCAGTAAATAAGACCTTTTTGGTTTCACCAGATACAGAGCATGATTTTCGAACCATGAATGTTCGACCGTGATATTGATGTTAAGGTCGATGGCAATGATTGACCGGGCTTAGCGTAGTATTTTTTCTTCTTGGAATTGTCGTAGAATATCCACTTCTCATCTCCAGTCACAATCCGATGCAAAAAATCTTTTCTCTGTCTTTGAATCAGCTGTTCGCAAGTGAAAAATCGCCTTTCAACGTCTCTCGGTTTCAGTTCATAAGGCACCCAATTTCCTTGTTTTTGAATCATTCCCATCTCTCTCAATCATACAGAAACGGCTTGTTGAGTTATCCCCAATGATTCTGCAAGCTCCTCTTGCGTTTGATTCTGATCTTCGAGTAATACCTCTAATTCTTTGTCTTCGAATTTTTTTGGCTATCCAGAGTGAGGCTTGTCTTCAACGCTGAAATCTCCATCCTTGAAACGTCAAAACCATTCCCTACATGATCAGTTGGAGCAGTGTTACCATAAACTTCGACAAGCATTCGATGGGCTTCAGCCGCACTTTTCTTCCAATTAAAGCAGAAAATCAAAACCTCCCGCAAATGCTGCTTGATTAACACAAAATTCGACATTTCAAACATAGTAAAAATCAAGGTTTTTATATGAAACTCAAAACGATATAAACTGAATATTAGCAGATGTTTAACCTCTCTGAAACCGCCAAAATCATCAGCTATCACTATGAACCATTCACAATAGCTGAAGCCATCTTTAGGGAAACAGACCTAATTTGTACTCCTAATATATAATATATCAATCATTCAATGCATTTATCATAAGACATAATGCATAAAATTCTAACTTTAGCTCTTTCTTTCTTAAAAATTACACGGTCAATTGGTTTAAAATTTTAACATAGTATTAGTTTCGTTTTAAATAATATTCTATGTTTTTTATTAATTTTTAGATAGATTTTGATAGATTAGATTTTTAGATTGATTTTTCGATCGTACCTCCTTAATACAGTAACTGAAATTAATTTCTACCTTCACTCGTCCTTTTCAATTAATAATTGCGGGGTACGTGCGATCATTGCGAATTGTGGTATCGAGCGAAATTGATTTCCTCTCGCTTTAGGCAATAGTAAATTTGTCAACTTATGTTGACAAATCGTACATCGTGTAAACAAATTAAGTCACGAAGCATCAAATTCTGTCGATGGGATGCAGAAGGAAAAAACGCGAGGAAAAGAAGCGAGAGGGTCGGAAAGAAAAACGAGGGACGAAGTGACGAGGATTTCCAAACCCGAATTTAAAGGGATTCAATAAGGGAGAGAACCCGACGTGATGAGGCGAGAAAAAGACCTTTCATAAAAGTTTCGAAAAAGTTTCGATAAGTCGCAGCTCGCGCGAACAGTACGAAAGACTTCTGTGCGCTTATAGGCAATTTTATCCGACTATTCTCGAATCCTCGTATTAGTTTTACTACAGGCAGTAAACTAAAAGTGGCCATCAGATGTTGTTAATTTCCGAAATCGATACGGTAAATGAATAAGTAAACTTTCGAAGATGTCTGTTAATGTTATCTATTTAAATATTTGACGAATGAAGAAATTGTACATTAAGACTGATTTTTCATTTTTTAGTATTTAATTATATAATCGAGTTAGTAGAACATTAAATTAAATGTATACTATTAACAATGCACTGTATTTTTACACTGGAATTATCTAACTAAAGTTTAGCAACATGGCGTTAACTCTGAATTGTTAACTGCGTAAGTTTCTTTCGTTATCTATATATATTACTCTTTTAAAAGCAATTTTCACAGCATAAAAAGAGTCATAAAAGAGAAGCTTCTCTCTCTCGGATTGAGATATAAATTACATTTAGCTACGCTTGAGATATAATTACATTTAGGCATCCGAAGAGACGTATTTGCGAAACTGCGTGTTTAAGGATCGGATGATTTTGGCAACCATCTTACTCAGGCCGTAAAGATGCGCGTCTCATTCACCTTGGTGAAGTAAATGAATCAAGGGGAACGAAGAGAAAGACGAACGTTCGAGACAGGAAGTAAGGGGAGATGATAATTGGGGAACGAGAGGGGCAGACGATAGAAGAGCGAGAGAAGGGTGGCTGAAATAGGGAACGCGTAGCAATCGACGCTGCAAATTATCTGCAATTATCCCATCTATATCGCTCATTGGTCCGAGTTCTCGACTGTAGACAGACAGACTGAATGCTAGGCACTATGCTATATTTTCTGTTAAAACGATTGTGAGAGTGTGCGTATCGGAAACTTCAACCTAAGAATGAAATGAGATTGTCTTCGAGGGTAGATTTCAATGATGACAAATTGTAAATTACAAGTTACTCGAGACTCTATTCTTCTTTGCATTTCTCTCTTTTTTTTATTATTAATTTTATTATTATTATTTTTATTAATACAAAATATGTATAATATATTCGTAATTGCAATTTATAATTTGTCATAAAAATGTCTTGAAAATTTTGTTTATTATGTTATTTTGTTAATTGCTTAAAAAACAGCATGATGTTATTTATATGTAAGTATTTTATATTTATAATGTAATGATCGTCTCTGTGCTCTCTTGTTGCATTTAAGAGATTTTATTCCAGCGTATATAATAAATTACATCTCCCTCTTTCTCTTTCTCTCTCTCTGTTAATTGCTACTTGCATAATTCTGCATTTATCGTTATCGTATTTAAGACGTAGTACTTTATCGCTTGTTAACTTCAAACTTTCCTGGTAGTCGCGACATTTAAAGCATGGTTGAAAGAAAAATTATCGTGCATGTCGATCAAATTATTTTTATTTTGCGGTCATGCAGTTGTAAAGTCTTATTTTAAAATATTTACTTACTTCATAATTTTACAATAAAATTCTAAACGAAACATGCATTACAATTTTAATCTGATCTTAGAAGCAGATCTTATAATTTGCCACATGCGCAGGTGCATCTGACAACAACAATTATTCCCAATTTTGCTCTTTTATATCGATCACTGAAGCGAATATCTAATTATAGACGAGCGTAGTTAGATTAAATGATTACAGAGTGTAATTCCTTCGCTCTTTTAAGGGCGATAAAAACATATAGTAAACGCGCGTATCTATCGAAAGACGAAGCGGAACTTCATCGCTTCATCGAAAAGTTTCTGAAGATAGCGAAGACGGTGCTCGACGACAAATCGCTGTACATTATTCGCCGATGTATTCGCTCGAATTCCTACCGTCAAAAGCTCTTTTCGCTGGTTTTATTGGGGCTGTACATACGCGGGAAACATCTCGCGGGTGTCGACTATCTCGAGGAGTCGACTTAAGTTTTCCTGTGAAAAGCGACCGCGTTCCACGAATTCCGCGATGTGAGAAAGTGGATCGACAGCACCGAAATATCGCGGTTTATGATGAACCGTTTTCGGGCTCTTTCGCGACGGGGCGGATAACGTCGTTTACGACGCGGAACGACAGGGGATGATCAAAATTACTCGCCCGATCGAGCGTGAAAATGCCTCTGTGCGACTCCGCCAGATCGAGGTTCACGTTTGAATTTAATTTCATCTCTCACCTTTATTCCTCGAGCGTATTTCAGCATGTGCTTTGACTTTAGCATGTTAAACAATTGTATCAGTGGCAGACTAAAAGCTCTATTAAATATAGAAGGCCTGTAATCGTAATCTTATATTTAAGATTGTCTAAAGTACGTACAATCTTGATTAAAATATCATAAACCAATTAGAGATCTATATTATCATCTTAAGACATTATTTAAAACGATCTTGAAATAAGAACAGACTATGAATATCGGCTAAAGAAATAGTTCCTTTTTTTTTAAATTAAGGCACTTAGCGCAGTATAATAGTTCATTCCACACAAAGTAAAAAATAGATTAGCTTTTCTTGTTTTTTATGTTAAAATTTAAAATAAAATAGGTGACATACTAGGGATTAAGTTTTATCTTTAGAAGTATCTATAGATATACATCAGGCCTGCAGCCGAGTTGCACATTTCGACTAATTTTGCCTATTGTCATCTCACGTTTTTTCATAGCATTTAATATGTTACATACTTTAGGACACATATTTATAGATAAAATCAAAGATATAATTGTAAAAATATAGCCAAGTTAGAACAAAAAACGTTCTATATTATATTTTAAGAGACAGTTGTAGATAAAACTATAAATAGCTATAAAATCAATCTCATATGAAACGTTAACTCGATTGATAAAAAAGTATACGTTCACATTAAAATGATTTAAACTTGGCTCATCCGCGATGAATTACATCTCGTGTAAATTGCATAAACGTAGTTGCTCAAGCTTATCCCATTGGACACTAAATTAAGCCGTACCATCAAATTGAGCATGTGGCGCTTTGTAAGTGCTTAAGATGTTACACATGGGACGATAAAACGTACGCATATCATGTGGTTATAAATGTCACGCGTGCCTCTATAAAGTTGGTCGCTTCGTAAGAACATCCTGGGTTTTACTCGATAATATCTGCAGCGATAAAAGCTGCGGAATAATACAGATTGTCTGGTTTATCTTGTTTTGTGACACGGAGATACAAAAGCTTATACATGCAACGCAAATTCCGAGAAAGATCATGAAAAAGATTTTCGATATTTTAGTGCAGGCGTTCGATATTTTAGTCTCGTTCAAAACTTAGCTTGCAAGCTAAATATACTTTTTGTCCTAATTCATTTATCGGAAAAATGAGAAGAGATATGTCCATTGCTTTTATTACATTTTTTGCAGGTATTATAATTTATTTATCCTTTTCTCTTTTTATAGCGCAGCATTTATATTATTCTATTTATATATCTTAATTTTTTTTGTACTGCTGACAAAGAGTTTTGTGTAGCTCGAAACGTTCAGATTTAATCATTAAATGTGAATTTCTACGCTTTGAAATAAATATTAACATTTGACACATTATACTTTTTATGTTGCTCGTTTTAATTTGATCTTGTTTTCTTTTATTATTTATTGGATAGTAGTATCACGAGTTCGATTTATATTTTTTCTAAATATTCCTACTTTTCCATCGTTTGTTCCAATGAGATAGAAAATAAAAAAGGATAGATATGTTATAGCAGCCAATCGCCAGACCTAGATTTTGTTTTCTCTCTATCTCGCTTAACGAGACGATGGAAAGGTGGAAGTATTTAACTCATGAACTAAGTTTTGGCCAGACTTGTATAGAGAGTATCGCCTTATACGTTGCTTGAATAATAACAATAATTTTTTTCTGGAAAGAATTTCGTGCTATTATATTAGAAAGAGACATATTAGTCGCGTTAAAATTATGGTTTACCGCCACCTCCCCCGCTATTAACTTTGTTATATTTCTTCCGAGGTTATATCAGGGCCGCCACATTTTATTGATAATAACACGATCGCAGGTCGTGCTGTCATATTTTATGAGGGCGAACTCTGTCTATATTATCACTCGGTAGCGTTCAGTCCCTTCAGAATTTCGCTCGTAGATTTTCCCGAGTGATGTGGTATCGGTTTAAAATCGAGTGAGTTTATCGCTGGATGATATTCCGTTGCGTTGGAGAGAATGGCTGCACGACGAGAAACATCGGTACACATTTGCTGTAAAAACGTGATAAACGGAGCGCGAATATCAAAGTTAAACTAATCAAACGGAAGGCACATTTTCAATGTAAAAATAATGTTGAGAGAACGAGAAAGAAAAATTTTCCGATACGGTCAATCTTTTTTTTTTCGTAATAACGTCGCGTTATTAACGAATTGACTTTTCGCACGTTTCGGGTGAAACGGAAGTTCTATTGGCGTTCGGGAGTTACTCACGATCGGTATTCTTAACACGTTTGCGAAATATGCACGGGTACCAGCCGGAAATAACGCAAGGCGTGCCACCGCTCTCCAGCCTGTTAGGGATATCAACGGTGTATTTGGAGATGGTAGTCGTCGTCGTCGTCGACACCTTTGCAGCCGAGCGACGTGCAAATTCCATTCGCCCCGCCGTTTCTATGCTCTCCGACGTGCTCGTGCGGCGATAAGGGGCCAGTCGTGATATAAATTCGCGACGGGATTAAGGGACGATCGGTCTAACGAGCGCAGCCGGCTCACATTTGGGTTCAGGAGTTCACCGAATGGCGAAACCGCGCGGTAATTTACCCGAATAATAGCCGCTGGTACACCGCGACGTTCACCCCTCGCCAATTTCCATCTCCATTCGAGCTTTCTTTTTCCTTCTCGTTCCATTCGAAATACACAAATATACACTTGATAATATCTTTTACAATTACACTTCGTGTTTCCAAATCTAGAGTCAATAATCTTTTGTGGATCAGCGACCCCATTTGGGAATATCCTCTTTTATTTTATAAACTGCTTGATTTTTACTTATCTTAATCTGTATACATAATTTTGCAATATTTTGTTCAAATAAGAATAAAAATCAAAAATTTAAATGACAGAATCGCTCAATATGATATAATGGTGCTCCGAATGTAAATTATAGAGGATTCTATAATTTTCGGCTTTGTTTGCTTCTCTCATTATGCTCGCTTTATTTTCTCTTCTGCTTGTGAAAAAAAGTTAAGATCACCATTTCGCGCTTCCTTTCATATACATCACACGTACACGGCATTCGCCGAATAGAATGCTGCACGTAGGCACGCGAGAAGATACAGGAGCACGCGGCGGTGTGCCACATGGGAAATTCTGGCAAGCATTAACTGTACCTCATCCTCCGGGGTTGCTCACGAATGCGCAAGGCATCGTCATCCATGAGCATCCACTATATAAAGTACCGTCGGCCGGCCAGTTGTACACAGCGCATAACTATGTGGATCCGTACGCCGCATGCACACGCTATCCTGTATCATGCTAATCACTGTACGCCGGACACGCGCCTGAGTGTAATTCGATATACTCCGAACGCCCTTAATAATTTCGTCGGCAGAATGTCGGGAACGTTTCTCATCTTGCGGAGATGATAATACTTACACTCATCTACGCATAAAACGTGATGACTCACCAACCACTCTCTTAACGGAGTGGAATAATGAAAAAGATTGATAAATCGTTATTTATTGAGCGTTTTGAGATAATAAATCTCTTTAAATGCCAAAATAATCATTACAAGATTTATTGAAATCTCTCTTTGAAAATTTGACAAAAATAACTATTAAACAAAAATAATGAAAATTAAATAAGAAAGAAAGAGGAAAAAAAGAAAGAAAGAGGAACGAGAACTCAATTGAATTGTTACAAAGTAAAAATCTTCCGGGGAAAGTACGATGTAATTTTACTGTTTGAACGACGTACTCGCATCTACGATGGACACATTATTCTGCCTCGCGCAGGCGCGGCGCGGCGTATAAGATCTCGAATACGCCGCCAGGATAAAATGGTAGCGTCCCAATAGGGTGATATGATGTGATATAAGGGTAATTTTGTAGCTATTACGTGTGCAAAAGTGTGTGCCCCGCTATGAGTGCGCGACGTTGCAGGATCCTGCTTGCTTTATGCGACCGACGGTAGGGCTCTCGCGAGTATACATTTTTACATTTTTCGTCAAGCGGCCGCCGCCGAGCGTGAATGAGCAAAATGCGATTTAATAGACGAGCGAATGTATCGCCTCTCTTTTTTCCTCTCATTTTTTATTGCTATCTGTTTCGCACACATGGGTGGAAAACTTAACATATCGCGAGGATTGGCTCACTTTGTACCGCACGTATTTACGCGATCTTTCGCGATTTCGCGTTGGTTCGCACTTCTCACTGCAAAGCGAAAATATATTTTCGTCTTTGCCACCGCGCGATCTCTGAGAAGCTAATAATTCATCATGTCGTAGGTACGTCTTTCCGGTAGATGCTAGATGTGCTTTTAATGCGTTTGCTGTCACTGGATCGATGCGAGGTGTGTTAGCCTCAACTTTCTCTTCTCTCTTTCTTCCTCTTCTCGCTTTTCTTTCTTCTTGCGATACCTCTTTTCTGTGCTGATTGGAAACCGGATACCCAATCCAGGTTAAACCAATAATAACTTCTACTTTAAAGTTGCTGCGTTAGCGGTGTCTACTATTTTCCCCAAGTTGAAATCGAAGGACCCTGAGGGCGGTGCCGCGGCGCGGAACTTTGCGAACGCATATCGTTTTCCAAGTGGACGATGCAAGAAATCGCGTCCCTCCGAAAGTGCTTTGTCCTCAGTGAAAATTAATTTCGCTCTGACTGTGGAGCGAAAGAAAAAGGAGCGAAAAAGAGAGAAAAAGAGGGGGAAGAGAGAGAGAGAGAGAGAGAGAGAGAGAGAAGAGAGAGAGGAGGGGAGGGGGGGAAGGAAGG
>NW_012130080.1:1691226-1698695 GCF_000143395.1 Atta cephalotes | reverse complement strand
ACCTCTCTCTCTCGTTCTCTCTCTCTCTCTCTCTCTCTCTCTCTCTCTCTCTCTCAGTCCAGTGGCATCGTCTCTGGCGCTACTAGCACCTTCGCCAAGTTTCTCTCTCCCTCACAAGGGCACGAGACTGGCTAGCAGCCCACACCCCCTGTTCCCTTTCTATCGCCGCCACCCTTCCTGCCCGTTCTCCGGATATAATACACCTTTAATTTCCGGATTATAAAGTCCCGCTTGACGCGCCGCGGTTAATTTACCGGGCGCGATTCTATAGGCTTATGTACGTACACAATGCATACATATACGCGCCTGTCCATGTATACCTGTAAGTGTTACCATCGAATGCTGTAAATAGCGCAAGAGTAGAATTTACGCAGCTTTTTAGGTGTATCCCTTTCTCACGTTCCCTTTCCGCGTAAAGACTTTCCGGATATATATTTTTTTTATACAAAAGTCATAGAACGTTTTTGCGTTCTAATGACATATCCGAGTGTCGTGAGATATTTCAAAATTTAATCCGAGTTGTAGATATCAAGGTATCCAATTTGAGACCTCGAAAGTTCCGTAGAACATAGCAGGTCGCCGAATGAAATTTTCACTGAGAAAAGGTCGTCTACAAATTCATCAGAGAACTTAATACATCGCCAAGGTTTAATACAAGCTTATGAAATATTCCGTAACACGAAAAAGTTATAAGTGCGAAATAAGGATAACACGTACAGACCATCTTGGTATATAAGCTATCCTTCGTAGTTCTTTCAAGGCATCTACGGATTCTTTGATCAACTTGGAATCTACTTTTTCGAAGTCCACTTTCTTGGCGTCTACTTAGAGAAAATCTGATTGAACATCATCTCGTTCCACACCCTGTTAACAATAGATTCTAAAAATATTTTTATAATGAAGTTTCAGACTAATATTCTGTCAAAGTAAAGACGTAGAATCGCGAGGATTGAACTTACGAACTCGCAACACTGGCGAATAATTCGTTTGTTTAATGGAAAAGTGATACAACTAAAAAATTGAAATTTTTGAGATAATGACAGAAAATTAATTATATAAAAGTGTACTTTTTTGAAAAAAAATGATACATTTGTGATTCTGCCAATTTACCACTAGAAAGCAGAAATACTTCTTATCCTTTGATCAAATTAGATATTTGCAATTAAATAAATATAATCGTGAAAGAGTATTGGTGCTAAATTAGTTAAAAAAAAAATATTTGAAATCATGCCATTCTTCCTTAAAAGATATGTAAGTATATTTTAACTGATTTCATTTGTAAAAAAATCTTATTTCAAGTTATTGTTCGTATATTGAAGAAATAAAATATCTAAATTGAAATCATCTTCAAATTTAGAGATGATGACTTTTCTTTAAAGGTTATTAAATTATTTTTTGAATATAATATACCTATTTAAAATAACACAACTCTGATAAGAGATGAAATTTACATTATACTAAGATTGCAATTTTGAATTTTCAAAATTTATGATATACTTTTAAAGAATACATTATAATTGAAAATATGGAAAGAAAAAGTAAAGTTTCATTATCTTAATTAAAACGTTATTTCAATTCAGAATTAAAAAAAATGCTCTTCTGAAAAATTGTTAATTTTGAAATGTGTTACTTTTTTGTCAAACAAGCGAATTGTCATCGATAATATTTCACGATCGATTGCAGCTATTATAACAAATTTACAAATTGTAACATCATTATTATAACAGATAGCCCGTACGCGGATAATAATTTAAATAGAGGTAATTACGATGTGCTGGGCGAAGTAAGCTTGGCATAGTTTACTTGGATTATTAATGTCCCTCTCGGGGGGAGGATGTAAGACGGCCTCGCGCGCGATTTCTCTGTTATCGCAAGACCGGCGGGTGCCGAGAATGTCTCAAAAACGAGGGCGAAGAAGAAGAAGAAGAAGAAGAAGAAGAAGAAGAAGAAGAAGAAGAAAAAGAAAAAACGTAACCGCTTGGTCAAGGAGCCGAAAGTTCGTCGGGCGTGGCTTCGACGATGGGTATAAACTCCAACGGAGGGTATAAGAAGTAGGGGGAGGAAAGAGAAACACTTTTATCGAGCGTCGACACTCGACGAACTTAGCTAAGATAGAAGAACTCTCGGGAACTCGACGCGCGAACTTCGACCATTTAATGCACTCACCAATGTACATATGCAACTAGGTGTAGTTACGACGAAGACGCCGTGGTAATAATGTCTGTCCCGTGGGAGGACCGCGACGTCGAATGTAGATACGCCGTTTCCATAACGATCCTCGGCTAGTACGTGCAAACACGCGGTGTATTCGCGTTATCGGGGGAGAATCAATTATTCGGGCTTGAAATATTTTTGCACCGTCCGGAAACGTTCCGGAAACGTTCCTTCATTTTTTCCAACTCGATCCTCTTTCCACCATTCGTTCACAGCTTCGAGACTTTCGTTTAATTGCGAATGTTGTGTAACGGCGGAAATGGAATTAACTAATATACCATTCTTTGACAAACATTGAATCAAGAGAAAACGATTCGTGACGTTCCGCGAGTCGGTATAGATACGATCGAAGCTTCTACGCTCTGAGTTTTCCTAACGTCGCAATTCGCAATTCTTTCTCCATCGTTTGAATCGATGGCGTCGCAAAAAAGATATCAACTGAATATTTGCGGCGACTATATATGGCAAATGTGGTGTTCCCTTGGCTCTCAGGGTATATATCGCCGCTCGAGTTGCTTACGGATACGTTCACTTCCCCGTTTCCTGTTTAACATATGTCGGAACTGCCCGGTCTTATTATTCTATACGTGGTGCCGCGGGCGAAGGGGTCGAAGGTACGAAGACAGGTCGGTTGGAATGTGTCAGCAGCCAGTGTGGCGTGGCACGTTGAGAAAAAGATCGGGTCGCGCGGTGCTAACGGGTGCCTCGATGCGCTTATTTGACACTTCGAGCGACAAACGGCCACCTTATTACCTTCCCATCGTCGTGTCGTCGTCGTCGTCGTCGTCGTCGTTGTCAGCGGCGGTGGCATCTCCCTGTCGTGGAAGGTCCCCGCTGATCGATTTCTGGAATTTTCTCTTCACGTACAGCAGAGTGAAGAATTCGAGCGGGAAATAAATTTCATCCGGTACTTTGCGCCAGATATTTTCTCCCATCTATGTCACCGCTGTCATTCGTACGGCAGCTGATTCTTTCCTGTTAACGTACAAATTTACATAAGTACATTAGCGTACCAATACTCTCCTTTTCGAAAGATACCGTACTTTTATCGGATTTCTTTTTAAAGTAGCAAAATAAAACTAGCCTTATTCAGCCAGAATGGATCTTTATGCTTAATATTTTTTGTGTGAGTTTTACAATTTTTACTGAAGAATTTATTATAAATAAAAAAATATCGCTTCAGTCGAAATTGAAATCTAGATCTCTCCCATTCTACGATTTTTATCATTCGATTACTGAGGCAATATTTATCGCAATAATCAATGAATGTAGTGAAAGAACGTTTCACGATGTGAATAAATAATATTAAGTGAAAACTAACTGAAAAACGTTAATATAAATAAGCAATATAAATTAGCTTATTCGATTAAAGCGTCTTGGTGCCTAATATTTTAGGTGCCTCTTTTTAAAAATTGCAAATATCTTTTACCATCGTCCTTGTTTCCAAAATATGTTTGCTTCAAGTATGAAAAGATTAATTAGATCTCGGTTAAAGCGTTATCTTAATGGCAGGTTTTAAACTGTAAATGACCCTTGATTTTTAGCCCATTAGAAATACCCATGTTGACTTGTTATTTATTCGGTTTTCAAATTTCAATGACTCCGCGAATGCTGTTGAGAGTTCACGATATCGATTTCCAAACAAATCATTTTAAACTGCGACTTTGATACATTTTTTTATTGGTATTTATAAACGGAAAAGAAATAGCTTCGCGAGATAGTAGCGTATCTCTTTAGAGAAGTTGTCGAGATAATAAATCTCTACAGGAATAGGAAGCTCTTGAGGTACGACCTAATGCGCATTCAGCCGGTCGGCTGCTCGCGAAATGTCCTTCAGTATTATTTATCGCGAAGATAATTCATCGCCAGACTTTGTTAATATAATAGCTTATTTGCATGATGTTTTTGGAAAGGTGCCAAGTGACGCTTATGTGTTGAATTGGTCTGGGTCATCAAACCCGACAAAGTTGGATATTCGATAAGTCGCGTCATAATGTAATGGTAGAATCGGATAAGAATTCGCGTGGATTGTGGATGAAACTCGAATAATTGAGGATAATCGACGAACGGATTTAATGAATTTTTGCAAATGCAACGATTTCCGCCTTCTCTTACGTAAGGACGTAGCGTCCTTAATAAATATTGCTTTAATTAAGTATGCAAGAGGCATATCAACGTGCACAATCTCGACTCGCGAGGTTGCAGAAATTTCTCCGTCGATCGTGGAACTGATTAACTCATAATTGCTACCGCGGTTGAAGGCTGAATACGCGATCATCTCAAATGTATACATAGGATGTCCTACTTTCCTCTCCCTGAAAGTTACAGTACAAATATATAATTAAAGTTAATAAAACAGAAAAACCAGATGGAAATTGTTTTATCTCGGAGGAATCCTATTGTAAATTGTGGAAATTGTGCACACAAAGCTATAGACTTTTCGCAACGTTTCGTGAGGTTAAATGGACTATTGGATGTAATTAGTAGGACTATCAGCAAAATATTACATACGAACATGGTATTTTCAGCGTTTCGCTGACGTTTATATTATTTTAGGAAAGTTTACCTTGTAATATTGATATACGCGTTATTTTTCTGACGCAGTGATTATATTACGTGCACTCCCATTAAAATGATTGGCGCTGAGATAACTAGCTGTCGAAATTTCCTTACTTCAAAATTATCTTTGAATAACAATTTTGTGGATGGCTGGACCACCGCACAGCGGTTGCTTTGGGATCGGTTAACTCAAGTTAGGTCTATGATAAGTTTAACCGGCGTCGGTTACACCGCGTTACACAGCGGAAGCGGATTAGTTTCGGATTTAGTAACAAGTTATGCGTCACTTAATTCCGGATGTTAATAGCCACTAACTTTCTATTATTCATCTATGTATAATTAGTCGAGACTGTGATTCATTTCGATGTAGATTGAATAATCTAATGCGCTATTATTCGTCAATTACCCGAGACTCCGAATGTCGGAATTTCAATGAGAATTTCATGAGCGAAGTACAAATTTTCTAACAACTCATATGAAACTCTCGCGAAACTTTTGTGGCTGTTTCGCTCTTTTGCTGACAAAATATGACTAGAGGATGAGATTCGATTAAAACGACACAGTCAGAACGTCATCAAATTCAAAATTGTCCTACTTCATTCTTTCCATCTTACTTCATCCTTGTTGATGATATCTTTTGTTCTTTTTCTTCTGTATATGTCATTGTTTTTTCAAAATATAAAAAATTTAAAGTCTGCCAAATCAGAACACAAGTCATTATAACATCAAGGGTACGATTCACTTTACATTATAAATGTTTTGAAGCATTCTTTGATTAGTCAATTCGTAAAATTCTTTCTTCTGATTGGTCAACAAAGATTAAATTAGATTGCACCCTAAAATGATTATTAAAAAGTTATCTTTTAACCAATTACTGAAGTCATCATCATATTAAAATATAGAATATAGAAAAAACGTTTGAGATTCGAGATTCTCAGCCTTATTATCCGTTTCATCACAAGTAGCATTCATGGATCTCGATAGATCGCGTCGGCTTATCGAATCATGTTTGGTTCGCCGTGCAAGAGTACATAACGTCCTCTGTAATCAGCGACGGATTGATTCGGTTCATTGATCGTTCGCGAGACCGGCGATTGGCCGATTTAGGGACTAATTAATTAATGGGTGCTCCGCCGTATTCATCTCTTCCGTATCGTACCGTCGCTTCCCCCCCCTCCCTCCCCCTTTCTCTCTCCCCATCCGTCCTATGCCGTGAGCGATCAAGTACAGAGCGTTCGATTGCGGGCGATGCTTTAACCACTATTCAAGGCTGATGCAGTTTCGATATCGCCTCGCGCGCCACTTTGTACCAACCTATCGACCACCGATTCTACGGATTCCATGGTTTCGAGAACCGCGAGTCGACCACGAAAATGGTGAACGTGTTCTCTCTCTCTCTCTCTCTCTCTCTCTCTCTCTCTCTCTCTTTCATTAAAGATATTCATGTATATTTACGATTCCAGCTTCGATAAAGTCATATTTTTGTTTAATAACGGCGCGATGTATACTACCTTTGTAAGTTCAAAATTCTATGATCGAAAGTAGTAATCAAATTTGATACATTTTCAGATTACCATGAGTATTCTGCGAATGGACCGATCGAAGGGTAGCAATGGTGAGTGAATTCATCTGCATGATTATTTATTTGCTTTTAATGCATTTATTTAACAGTGATAGCCATGATAAACGCATTCAGAGAAAACAGATTTTAAGAACTAATATGATACTTAATTCTTTGAAGCTGACGATGGATCCATTGGATTTAATCATTTATATTCTTTATGTTGCATGCAAATTTAAATTATTGTTATTGTGAAACAAACTTAGTATCATTTTATTATTTTGATTCCTTGAAATTAACATTAGAAGAGCTAACGTTTCTTATTTACTAAAAGAAGTAAGTTAATACATTATTATGAAAAAATGATAAAAAGTCTAATATTTGATTAACATAAAAAACATAATTATGAAAAGTAAAAAAAATTCAGAATCCTATTTTTTTAATAAAAGAAATAGAATATTAATCTGAAACATAGAAACGTCAATGACGACTATTCGGTTCTTTTAGTATTAATCAACACATATTAAATATTGCAGACCAATCAATGATTGTGTAGATTTTGATGTCAGTTTTGAAGGAGTTAAGTATTAAAATAATTACTTTTAATCTCATGAAAATGAAAGTAATATGAAAATTATGAAAATATAATCGTGATAATAAATGACATGATATGACTTGATATTATAATTGCGACAAAAATATAGAAATTGTTAGAAATTAAATAGTTATGATGAGTAGAATCCCCGTGGATTTACGGCGAACGTATTGCGCAAATATATCTTAATATCTTTTCCATCTTCGTTATCTGTGTTATTCACACATACTCAGTATCCGCTTGCAAAACAGACGTGATAGACTTTGTTACTTCGCGGCTCATAATTAGGCCATCGAGCCTATTAAAAGTTAAGCGGGCTTGTTAAGCACGCGGCACAACTATTTCTGGAACTAATTGTAAGAGACGTGTACTTACATCGATCGACACGTGTTTTGCCAGGCGGACGAAGTAATCATACGCTCAACTTACGCATACTTGTTAAAAGGTGATTAGCATCACCAAGAGAAGAAAATTGTTGTTTAAACTCTTTAATTTGTATATATATATATATATATATATATATATATATATATGTGTGTA
>NW_012130080.1:1683427-1685604 GCF_000143395.1 Atta cephalotes | reverse complement strand
CTCGTTTTGTCTGGATCTCTTTCTCCCTACAGCTCTTTTGTCGATCCGTTTCTCCTTTCTTTTTTCCCATAACCGAAAAGGAAAAGACAACAAAAGTGGAACGCGGTTTAAATACTAGCTTGATTTAGACTGTCTATTCGGTAAATAAAATTAAGTTATCACGCGCGAGGGAGTTATCTGAGAGTGCAGGTGGTTCATACTAGATGCTCCAGGGTAACCCGTGTCGTTGATTCCGCGACTGTATTCTCGCAGCAGCGCAATGATCTTGACACTGGAAACAATAAGATGAGCGAATTTGACAACTCGTATCTAATTTATCGAAATATCGCAGCAGCAAATCCGTGTTTGGCCAATCCTGATAACACGCAACATGCCCACCCACATGGTTTTCGTTTTTACTCGCCGCCAGCTGCGTGGCTGCTTTCAATACAACAGCATAATTGGACGATAATTGCAATAACCTCGAATTGTTCCCAGGGACGCATTCGATATCTCTCGTAAAAAATACACATGAATGTGTATTTTTTGTATATGAATTACGAGCAGGGGCGGAACAATGTTACCGCAGAATTTCGTAATGGTACACAAGGAACGTGCAATTTACCACGATAACAGTTGTTCGGCTCGTGTAGCTTTCACCGGTCGGGCCGTGGGCAGGTAGTAGAATCTGCCCAGGCATGCATGACAGTATTGTCTTGCGGTAACGAAATTTCATTATTCGTGTGGGTTGCTGCGTGCACACACACCCCCGCAACGCGGCTTTGTACCGCGCGAACAAAGATAACGCTGATGTCCGCTGTCCGCTGTCTCATCTATAGGAGTAATCGTAAATAAAGTCGGCGGAGCGAAAATCATGACCGCGGTTTTCCTGCCGCGAGATGGGAGATATCAGTTTTTTCGGCTTGCATTATACGCGACATTGATCGTAAGATATCTTCCGGATAAAGTTGGTGTCTGATTACAGTTTATAACGTTGTGTTAGATTAAATCATACGATTAGAAATATTGTATATTATCAAGAAAAACGTATGCGACAATAGTTCATGTATTTTAATATCTCTTCTGAAATACAGAGATGTTATGTAATAAATGATGAGAAAATTGTTGTACATGATTGTGTGTCATTTATACTCTGTATGTTTTTTTTTCTTTGAAATATTAGACCTGATTGATCTTCATCTTTTCTTTTTTTTAATATATACAATCTTATAACTTTTCTTTACAAAAAAATAAGATCTTGCTAAAGTATTTAAAAATTTAGCCAAATACAAATTTGAAAATAATTTTGTTGAACCATCAAAATAATTATGTGAAATGCTCAAACTATTGCTAGAATATCAATACATTTTTTTATAATATAATATTGCTGATCACGCTTGAATGTTTTATATGTGTAATTATTTTGATATAGGTTAAAAATTATTTTTAGATCTGTATCTATTTAATACCAATAGTAATATATACCAATAGTAATAAGTTTAGATACCAATAGTAATTTATTAACAAAATCGATTTTTTTATAATATTGAAAGAGATGACAATTGTTTAAATTTTATATTTTTCTTAGATTCTCTGTTTTATCGTAATAGTACATAATTGTTTAAATTTTATATTTTTCTTAGATTCTATGTTTTATCGTAATAGTACATAATCGTCGTGTGTGAAAATTGTTCGGGAAACATTTTTGTTTGCGGAGTTAAAGTCTGCGGTGGAGAGCAATCGAGACTCGAACACTCAAGATCGAGTGTATACGTAGTAATAAAGGCATGCGATCGTTGTCGCACGTAGTTCCTTAATTGGCGGCTCTTCATGGTATGAACACCCGTGAGAGGTCATGACGGTCTAATTCGTCTCGAGTGGTTCGTCAAAGGACGAGCGTCATCGTTGTTTGCGACTGTCAGGTTGCCCAATTTCAATTCGAATCTCATTTCTCCCGATTCTTTATCCATCCTTTAATCCTCCTGTCCTTCTCTTTCTCTCTTATAATAGCTTCAGGATGAGAATACCTCGTTATATTCGACATACACGAACGTATCAGCAAAATCATTGAAGATCATGTAATCGTCTAGCGACCTATATATTCAATTAATTGGTCTCCTATTGTCTTCGTGTGGTTGATATGGTTAGCGTCGTACCATGTCGCGTCGCTGCGCGTGTACACGCATGTATACACAATG
>NW_012130080.1:1679731-1683407 GCF_000143395.1 Atta cephalotes | reverse complement strand
ATATATATATATATATATATATATATATATATACTGTGTGTATGTATATACCTTGCTCAGAGATGAGCCCGAAAGATTACTTTTTATCTTGACATTCTCATTTAAAAATTCTGGAGGCGGAGAAATACGCTACGAGAAAGTGAGAGAGATTATTCCGTGACATTATACGTAATATTCCGGAGATAATGTAATATCATACATTTCTCTAATTTCAAAAAATTATTATCCCAATGATGTAAAAAAGTTCTTGTTCTTTTAAGAATAAAATGTTAAAACTTGCACAAATTAGAGGAGATTTTTTTACAACAAACGTAAAGTAATTTCGCATACTTGCTCATACAAAATTAATCATTTATACGAAATACAAGTGCTTAGTTTGTAGAACACAACTTACAATTTTCAAAGTAATTGAATTACGAAGTTTCCCAAGCTAACCGAAAGATTTTAGCTTTTAGTCACAACTGAGGAACGATTTATTTAAATGTAATTTAAATGCTGCGACACAATATTATATTGGTTCTTAGAGAAAATCAGCGTTTAAGAAAACCAGCAAATTAAGATAATAGGGTTCAATTTATTTTCGTAAGATGTCACGGACAAATTGGTGATCTTTCACAGTTTGAGATAACTAATAATTTGACAGCTGAGGAAAGCTGAGATTATCAATGGCTCTCATAGAGTATTGGGGAAATTCTGTCGAGTTCATGCGCGTTGTCGCTGTCAGCACGTCGTGGTCAAAGATGCCACGGTAAAAATCGTGAATGCTTCGGTGTAAACCAGAAGCAAATGAAAAAAGAAGAATGTATATATATATATATATATATATATATTTATATAGATCGGGAAATAAAAACGGAAAAAGGAGCAGCACCGATTGTGGCCGATTCAGCCGGTGCTCTTGGCGATAGCCATTGGCGATAAGGACTTCATTGTCTCGCCGCCGAATCGAAAAACGAATGAACGCGCATGGTCCAATAGGACCAACGGGCGAGAAGGGGAAACAAAAAAAAACAGCAGAGGAAGGAAAAACCGGAATAGGGGTGGCGACAAAGCGTCCAATGCTCAACGGATGCGAATTTTTCAGGCGCGTCTGCATGCGTGTGGACGCGAAAAATGCACAACCCGCAAAATGAGCTGAAAGCGAGCGTCGTCAGTCTCAGATAAACGGCGTGCATACCAGCCATAACGCCATTTGTTGTTCGACAGCTCCGATTCGAGTATCGAAACTCTGCAAGTAGATAATAGAAAAATAGAAAAAGCAAATATCAGAAATATTAGATTTCACAAATAGTGTAGATTTAATGATAAGATTGTAATCTTTGGAATTAAATATTGCTGTTTAAATCTATTAGACTCATTCAATTATAAATCTCTTTGTCAAAGATCAAACAATTCAATTTTTTTTATATTACATAAAACGGATAGTTTAGCTAAAGTATTTAAAAATTTAATTACAAATCAGAAAATATTTTGTTAGATCAAAAATAATTATGTAATAAATCTACTTGAACTTGCTAGAGTGTTAATTTTTTGTAGCATGTTTGAGATATTCCTACATAATTACTAATAATTTCAACGACCCAGAAAAATTACTATCAGGTCTATTTATAGCTAAATTTTTAGATACATCAGCAAAATCTTTCTTATTTCTATATACCTGTAAAATTAGATAATTCTTATTAAAATGAATTAGTATTCATTCTTTTTTTTACACGAGTTATTTCATTTTAGTTCCTTGATATTAGTTAATGCCTTTTAATTAACATAAATTAAATGGGTCTTACAGAGTCAGTAATTGTGTTATAAATTTTGGCGTTAGCTCCAGAGGATTAAAATTTTTGCTCGAGATCAATTTTACCCAGTGCATTTACTCGCGCTCGACGGTCGTATCGAGGACTTGTACTTTATTCGATATTTAATTAATTCGTGTATATCTTCGTTACAAGCTGCTATTTTCTTGATTTGCGATACTTTATAATCAGATGACGATCACCGGGGCCACAGGAGAAACGACGACGAATCTAGGGAATTCTGTTGGATTTTAATTTGTCTCGGATTGATTGAATCTCAAAATTGGAAATAATTATTCGAACATATGAATGAGCGCGAGTTTACTTGGCTGGATCGCGACGGTATCGCGGCGGATAAAGTATCGGCGCGCCATCGATCTCCCCAGCCGCCAGTTTCCTACGCTCGCAATTTCCGACTAGCTACAACAGTCGCCTAACCGGATCAATTTTTCATTCAAAGACAAATTGGGGACGGGGACGTGAAGCCCGGTAGCCGACCGCCTTGCATGACAGCGGTTTGAAAAGCGCGACAAGGCGTGAACTCGGTTTAGCACATTACTAGTTTGGCTCGCTTGGCGGATGTCCGCGTAAATTATTGGATTCCGGGCAGTTGATCAGAATAATGGTGACATTTTGTAGTTTTCATCTTTATTCTTATAAATTGATGTGATTAAATGATCATATCGGCTTATAAATTATTTTGAAACAAGTCGCTAAATAATTCTCAATAATCATGACTTTCGAAATAGTTGACATTTTTCTAGTGATAAAATTGTTTATATTTATTTAATAATTTCCTAGATATAAAATATTTGTGTGCAGATATCCAGTTGCTTTTGATGATTTTGTGATATTATAATTAGAAAGTTGTCACATTTTATTTTTTTTATTTGATAATTGTTTTTTTTGTGATAATTTTTTATAATTTTATAAATATATTTATATTATATAAATATATTCGTGAATGTTAAATGAATGTCGTAAATATTTATTCTCAATTAAAGCGTTGCTTTAAATATTATTAAATGTATATTATAATATATAATGTATATATTCAGTAACAGGTAATATTTTTTTATTCGAAAAATGTATATATTTATTATTGAATATTTAAAATAATTGAGTGAGCTTCGTAAAGTGGTGCATATATTATCGCTGGAGTATGATTCAAGATATATGATTAGGTGGAAAGAGAAGTTAGATTAGCTGGAACAGGGACAGATTGCAGTAGATTTCATTGATCGCCTGACGTAATTTCCGTGCCAACGGAGAGAAGCATACGGGAATAAATAGCGTTAATTTCTCACTTTTCGGCGTAAAATTGCGCGATACGGCCATTTCCTCGTATTCGGGGAGCTTGTAACCGGCGAGAGGGCGGAAGGAAGAGAACGCGAGCGCGGTGGATGGAGGCGCAGCGGGCCACCCTGTAACTTGGAAGCCATATTAATAGTCGGCACTTAAGAGTTTCATTAAGTCGCGACCGCTCGATCACTGCCTACCGTCGCTCTCCCACCGGCAACTTTCAGGCCCCATAACCGCCATCTCCGCTTTCAGGCTACCTCCACCCCTTTCTTTAAGCTAAAGTTATACTTCTCGCACGTCTGGAAGTCGCGTACGTAAACCGGGGTTTTATCAATTCTGACGTATTGTATTTTTTACCCCGTTAATTGCGAGCGAATGAGAAAGTGGCGAAATTTATTTCAATTCTATCTTGTGATATTTTTTAAATATCATACATTCATTATACGTGTAATTTCTTCCTTTAATTCGAAAATATTCTTTATTTTGTATGAAATAATTAATGTTTATAAAAATACGGATCGTATTGATAAATTTTTAATCTTTGAAATGAATATTTTTATATATATATATATATATATATATAT
>NW_012130080.1:1665941-1675353 GCF_000143395.1 Atta cephalotes | reverse complement strand
AAAGACAGAGAGAAAGAGAGAGAGAGAGAGAGAGAGAGGAGGGGAGGGGGGAGACACACATACATACACACATTGATATCATAGACTTCTATATTACATCGCTGGCTAGCTAGACCGTGGTACAGGAAATTAATAGTAGGGATGGTATCGCGTGTTGTGCCATTTGTACCACTGGAATTTACTTGGAATACATCATCAAGTTTATGTTGCGTATGGTATACAGCAACAACACGGCAATGATTTACATATATGTATAATTATAATTAATACGACGAGATGTATAGCCGTAGCTATGAGTATAAAGCATTCCTAAAATTGACATGAAAGTTTTACATCTAGTGAAAAAAGCATTCTAAGAAAGTTTCATTGAAGAATAATGTTTATTTTTCTAACAATTGTAATATATCGTTAATCCTTTTTTTATTTTTATTACTGCTAATTACTCTTTTGAAGAAATAAATTGCTTTATATATTTATATCATATATATTTGAAATCAAATCCCGTCAACACTTAACCCGGAAATATTCACCTGGGGCATTTTTATATTCTAGCGGCAAAAAAATATGAATTGTAAAATATTATTTTTCTGGATTTTTATTGATATTGTTTAATGTATTTTCTTTCTTTTTTAAATAACATTTCTTTATGAACCTTTACGTTTGCAATTTCATCGAAAATTAAAAAAACTGTAATAAAAAAAGTATTATATTAATTAAATTCTTTATTATTTAAAAATAATATTGTAATAAGCTGTTTAACATGCTGATCCATTTAATATTTGTTTGGTTTCTACTTTTTTCAGAAAATTGTGATTAAATCCATATCTATGTTCTCATGTACTAATAAATTAGGAACAATCAGTAATATAAAATAAATAATATCAAGTTGTTAATAAAAGTGATTTTTATTAGGATGTAAAAATACTTCAGGTGATCGTTTATGTACAAAAAAAATCAGATAATCCCAGGTTAATCTTTTAAAAAGGATTATAATACGTCACTTGAAATTCGATTGGTGGTCTGCCAACTAGATCAATTGCTTCGCAAATGGATCAAGCTTCCCCGATTTGATTCTTATCGTCGAATTGGCATCACTTCGTGCGGATCGCCACCGAGATCGCTCAATGGGTAGGAGTCTCTCTCTCTAGTTCGTGCATTCATGTTCTTGCATCTCCTAGCAAACGGAGGAGCGTCGCTAATATGGGCAACGTAACGCTGCTGCGGCATTTCCGATATTACTATTTAGTCACGAAACCGCAAGCCCGGACGAGCGTTCAAAGCCGCGTGGCGTAAGTTATTGGCTTCAACGTTGTTCGCAGCGGTGTGTCCGGCATTACGGTGTTCTGCACATACCGGCATCACTGCCAACTGCGCATCGTGTTCTACCGCAGCCTTCACTGAGGCGACGAGGCGACGTTTTCCGCTAAATCGATTTCTTCGGGAAGCAGTGACGCGTGCTACCAATCGGAAGGAAGGAAATGCCGGAAATTCGATCTTACTCGGTCATTGATGGAAGACGGTTGAAAACGACGAAGAAGAACTTCTCGACTGTGCGCGCGCACGCAGGTAGCTCTTATAATTTATGAAACTCTCGAGTTACCGTAGTAGGAGCTGTGAGAGAGTTTAGGCCAGATCGTAAAAAGTAGTGAGAAATCCGCACGTGCTAACCGACAGACGTACGGTCGTTCCTATAAATACTGGTTAAAGTTAACTGTGGTTTAACTGATTCTCGCCTGTTTCCAGGGACAATACTTGAAAGCTTGAAAACTTTAGTTGTTTGCAACAAAAACGGAGTAGAGTCGGGAGTAAACCAGTAACTCACTGCCCGACTTCTTCTTCCACCGTCTTCGTGTATTCGCGTCATTAAAGCCGTGGTGTAGACAGTTTGCAGGATGAAGATCGTATATACGCCGAGTGCTCCCTCAATGATTCATAAATCATTGGGCTGAGACTTTGGCCGAGGTGCGTCGTTATCCCCACGAAAAGCTGCGGTACTTGCACGACTGTGAGGAGGTTAAAAGGGTGAGTCGGAACGCGGGGTGCCGATAGGTATCGATAACCCGAATTTCTCGGTTATAAATCGGTCGCTAGTTCACAGGACGTGATGTACGAAGAGTTTAAGGGCATCGGACGTTATTGGAATTTACTGGCCCGAAAATTGGGACGCGCTAAGCCTTCTGGAATTACATGTTCCTTCCTTCCTGATCTTCCTTTCTTGCTTCCTTCCTGCGCCACCCGTCTCCGCTAAACCACCATTCTACATCCATTCACTTTACCTCCTTTCATACTTTTTCACTACTCGACTTCTCTTTTTTCTCACGGCACGCGTTGTTCGTTCATCTGAATCCATCTGTCTCTTTCATGGCGATATCTGTATACAGAGTGTCGGTGAAAGTACGAGATATCCTTTTAATTACGAACATACTAGAGGAAAGTTCAAAGAATCAGTTACTATAAGTACTAAATTGATATAAATGTAGATTATTTAACCCTGAAAATATTAAAGATTTAATATATAAATATATTTTTCAATTATTTTTAACTTTCTCTTAAGAAAAAAATTGAAATACTACCATATTTTTCGTATAATTATACATTTAATTATACATTTATTTATGATGCTTACTTTTAACAGCAATGATAAAATTAAACACACTTATAATTTAATACTATGAAATTTCTAGGTGTAATAGAATAATTATTGCATAATTCAAAAATATAAAGGTAAAAATCAACGTATACACATCAAACTTGCAAAAAAACTTATGATTAAACATAAATATCCAAACAAAAATATTAATATTGGTTAATTTTTTATTACACATACATTAATAATTGGTAAATTCAATTATTTATTAAAATTCAACTATAAAACTTTTTAATAAGAACATTATTAGTTTGCTATAAGTAACTTTTTACAGAATTTTTATCGAGGAAAATTTGATAGCATAATTTTGTCGGGACATAGATAGCTTCCGGGTACTCTGTGTAACTGTGCCACCTGAGGTCGGTGAGAGTAAGTCAAAATGTAAATCAAAGCATTCCATGTGTTGCAAACTCTCTTTCTCTTTTTCTCTTTCGCATTTTTCTCTCTTTTCGTCTATTTATTGGTTTTTTCGTATTCTATATCGAAATCGCAGCATATAGTTCGCGTAAATCAGCTAGATATATTATATTTTTACATCTTGCGAGGATCCAAGCGATTGCCTGAACACTTACGTGACCCATTATTAAATATTGAAGGATCAAATTTAAACTAATTTATTAAATAATATTTTGTTATTGTTAATTCCCAAGTATGTTCAAACGTATTAAAATTTCGTTTTAAAAAAAATCTGGTTAAAAAACAATCGCATCTGATAAATTTATTTCTGTATAAAAATGCTCAATTTTAAAGTAAACAACGTTCATATCAACATATACACGTACAATTAGTAAATAATAAACTAAATTCGAGTGAAATTAATACATTTCTTGAATTAAATTGTTTAACTTCATTATTTTCATTAAATTTATGATATGAATTGAGTAGAAATAATGACGACTAAGTGATTAAAAATAATTCAAATTAAGTTTATTAATTTAACAGTGTTGACAGAGATTTCTTCTCTTTCTGTTTTCTTACAAAGATCAATTAACAGCCAAAAAATATGTGTTATCGTTAATGTGTACACAAAATATTAAATATTAATAAACAATGGCGGTAATGATGTAGAAAGTCATGTAGGATGTAATTGTGTGTGTCTGGACTGTATTAATATTCTTGTATAATACGCGTCCAGTGTTAATGTTCTTGTGTAACATGTGTGCTTGTAATGTGTTACTTGAAGTCCGCAGTGGAATGAGTTCGAGTCCGCGGATTCACTGGACCCAAAGGGTTATGCGGTGCAGTTCTCCCTGTGGGAGGCCTACGGAGGCAGAAGGAATATGCGGTCGGGGTCGACGGTTCATGGAAATGAAATTGTACGGCAAATAAGATCACGCGGTGTATGCATTGTGCGATCCGAGAGCGCGAAGAGCGCGGATCTGTCCTGGCTAGCGAATGATGCGTCGCAATTTCGGGAACGACGCTACAGCAGCGGTAATATCTCTCCATCATATCCGTGGCGTCCACCGTTGATATATATCCGCGGGATATGTATATCGCAGTAATGTACTGCATATGTTATTACTGCACCATATTATTACGCGGCTTGCTTTATTAAATCTTGTTACGCGGCAAAGCCGCAAACTGCTACAACGTTATAATTCAATTTCAGGTAAAAGCAAATCCATTAGACCGGGTGGCCAAGCCGCACATATGCGCCGCCGAAATGAAAATGTTCGCGGATGCGACGTTATCCGGCTGTCCCTATCCGAGGGTAATTACATATTACGCGCTGCTTATTATAAACGGTTTACTCCCGTCGTCGACATGTGATATATCGCTATGATATTGACGTTGATCTTACGCTTGATTTGCGTTTAGCTTAACAAACACTAGATTCGAGAACTATTAAAATTGCAACGGCGCGGCGATATAATACTCGTATTGTAAAACGGTTTCGAGGGACGCGACTGTCTAATGGACCGCACGGATTTTTCTAGCTTCAATTTAAAAATTCCGCTTTTATACCGCAATGGTGGCATCGCCTGCGAATTAATTCGATGCGGGGGGGGGGAGGGGAGGGGGGGGTCGTGTGGCGATGATTTGCCATTTACCGTCCATTCCGGAATTGGCGAGAAAAGGCAAAAAGTGATACACCAAATGCATTCGAATGTGAGCTCCGGGCTCGCGCACCAGGAATTAGAATAATTACATACAGTTGCATACTGGCGCCGAACTATGGCCATTCCTATGTATGTTTGACCCGCATAGTGAGTTAACGATATAGGGATGAAAGAGATGGATTACTAAACGAGAGATGTGCAAACGAAAGTAAACAGGAAAGGGAAGTGACGATTGAGTAAAAAAAATTAGTGATAGATTTCACTGTTCCTAAGATTAATATAGACTAATATAGTTTTGTGGAAAAAGTGACACATTGGAAAAATATCAGCTTTGATAAAAGACGAAATTTACACAACATTAAGGTTGCAACTAAGTGTAGTGTTCAAATTTTGAAAACTCATGATTTTAATTTTAAAGAATGTATTATAAAATTGCAAGTATAAGACACGCATACAAAATATATGCATTAGCATATAGCATGGTTAGTATAAGATCACCTGGACCAATGTAAATTAATTATGTAAATTAATATGATGAAACTTTGTACTAGATGCTTATTGGTCCAGACGGTCATATGCTAGCCACGTTATGCTTATGCATTTCGTGTGCTATGACCTTAATATGGAAAGAAAGTGAAGTTATGCATATTCATTACCTTAATTAAAACGTTATTCCAATTCAAAAAGAATTTTGAAATGCAATACTGAAAAGTTGCTAATTTCGAGATGTATCATTTTTTTTTTATCAACGCAGCGATATAACTTAAAATTAGCATTATCTCTCTGTATGCAACGTTAGATCCAAATTTTAAGAGATTGTAAGAAAATTATTAATATAATGGCAAAATGTGATTTGTGCGATTATCAAATATATGGCTTCAACATAAAGTTGTAAAGTACCTCAAGAGATTGAATGTAGCGGATGTTATCCCACAAAATGTACAAATCTGCAATGTACGCGAAAGGAGAAGTGGCTTCATCGTTCTTCCTTTTTGACATTCCGAATAAATCCTTTGTGCCGTTTGCTCGCTTTTGCAAAGGAATTTTTGGAATTACTTACGAGCTATGTGCGCGTATCGTATCGCTCACTCGAAAGAGAGCGAGTCTTTAGTGTTTGTTGCATCCGTTTGTCTGTCCTTTCTTTACTTGGGTCTATTAGTTAAAAGATAGAATTTAGATGAGCGACGAACGGAATAGATTTTCCACAGACTTTGGAGGGTCTTTTTTCTTTTGAGGTTTCACTAAGCGTTTCGCTAGCGTCTTTCTCTAATGAAACATTTTACATTTTGCGCATTAGCTACCACGGCCACGGCTGGCTTGTCGTACGTTTAAAGTCGTTATCCGTCTCATTTCTCTCGTCTCGCCTCGTCTCGTCCCGCCGCGGCGGACGACTTCGTGACAGAAACCATTTGCCACCGCCGACAGTGGCTTTCAAATACCTCGTCGCAATGTGTTATTTCTGCGATAACTGTCGGTGAATAAATCGAGGAAAGTACGTCAAAATTTCTACCGCACTCCACACGGCTTGAATGCTGTTAGATTATTACTAAAATTCTGGGTGTACACTTTTTGATTCATAGGTATCTATTTAGAATTTCATGAATTCAATTCGATATATTCCTTATTTCAAAAATGACACAACTCAAAGCATGTGATTTTCGATAGAAAAATAAACTAATTTACATTCAAGAAATCATGAAAATTATCACAATTAAAAAAAAGTAAATGTTTAAGGATTGTGAAAATAAGAAAAATGACAGTTGATCATTAAGAATTAATATATAATAAGTATTTGGTAATATTATTTGATTAGATTACAATAATTTTCAAGTTGAAAATAATTTTTCCTCTTTTAAATTTAATTTTTTTAGTCGTGTCATTTTTGAAATTAGGAAGCGATATGTTTATATTTTGGTTCATCGATATCATCATCGTTCTTGCATAGTAATTAAATTATCGAGCTCTCTTATCGAAATTTATATTCATATACCTAGTTGTCACTCATTAAAGAAAAATGAAATTTAGGTAGCGAAACAACTTGAGAATTATTGTTTCAGCAAGGCGATCTATCTAACGTTCTCCTAAACCACTTGGTAGATTCATTGAATCAATAATCTTTAACTTAACGATTATTTAATTCCGCCCATGTTGTCCGGTAAATCTTACGTGTTGATTGATATTCGAAATCGCATGCATTGTACATAACATGTACGTTCATGTGTTATGGAATGTGGATGATTATATTGGTCGTCCTTGTCGATAAGGACACCCTACATCTATTCCCCCTTGGTTCATCCTCCCATTTGTATGGACTGAAAGGCTTACATGTTCCCACCACCAAACGCTGTTTCTATCGCTGGAAACGTCGATTCCGGTTGCTCGTGTACATGTATACGTGCAAGCTGTGCAACGTGTGTTCGCGTATGTATGCGAAATGCGCGGGAACGCCACGTCGCGTCGCGTCGGGAGAACTGAGAGACATATAATTAGGGAAAACTGGAGGATGCGGGGGTGGCACGCGACGCTGGGAATTATCCACAATTATCGCGTGCCTACGCCATCCACGGCGTGTCATTGTCGGTGGTGCGATGGTGATCCGTCGACTCGTCTCTTCGAATCTCGCGCGAATTTATACGCGACACCGCGCCGGGGGTGCATTCAAGACCCCCCGGCGCGGCGCGGCGCGTATCCAAGCCCTCGACCTGGTATTTTATTACGCGGTGATGGAGATCGACGATGTGTGTGCGAAGTAAATGACATTTTTCAAAGCGCCGGCGTTTCATTAGTTCTTGGTTCTTTTTCCTTCCTTCTTTTTCTCTCTTCGTTCTTCGCGAACAGTCGATCGTTTGGTTGAATGTTTTTGACATATCGTCGTTGTAGTCGCCGTCGTTTCATGTTCGTAAAAGTATCAATTATCCGTATGAGGTTCTAGACGTTGCGTCTTTATTAATCGTTCGTTTTTATTATCATTTTGCATTATATACGACGGATTCATCGGTCTGCAATTAGAATTTGACTACGCAATGTCAATAGTCGTACTCAGTATAGTATTTTCGCCGTTTCTCGATATCGAGGAATATTATCCCATCGACGATATTATCCGTGGATACGAAATATGGATAATAAAAATGGATACCTGTACATGTTCGCGCGATTGCGGCATATGTGGTAAGGCGTATGAGCTGCGCAATACGCGTAGTTACGCATATTATCTGGAAAATAACTGTACGTATTATTGACATCTCGTGAATGGATGTTATTTCGCATGATTTCTCTTGGGGCGTTGCTTGGGTACCTCGCTTGAAAATAAAATGGAAACGATAAAGCGAGTTTCACTTCGTGTACAGTTTAGATTGTGGGACCGTCGGAAAATCAGAAAGCAGCTCTTCACAGCTCGTAGGGGTGTAATCGAATAGCGACGTCTAAGGGCGCATCAATCTCGGCTCCACGCTCTCGAATTTAATCGCCGCGTCAGCGATGTGGATATGTAAACGTCTTTGAAACATGAGCCTAGAGGGCTCTCCTAAACCAGTATTTATTTAATCCCTCTTGCGGAAAGATTACATCATTTCCTTACTTCAAAGGTATCAAAAGTGAAACAATTAAAATTTTCAGAAAAGCAATAAAACTATTTTTCAACTTAAAAAAATTATTGACCAATCAAATAATATCAGCAAGAAGAATATATTCTAAAAAACATGATCAAAAATGACAAATCTTTTGTCATTTTCGTTCTATTTTTAAAAATTATCCTTTTTGAATTGTGATGATTTTTATATCCTATAAAGTTTAATAAATCCAGAATAATTTATTATATATAAATGATATGATTAGAAATATCATGAATAATTTGTATTTACTTTGATCAGTTAAAATGAGTAAATTCAAAATAAAACAATTTCTTCTTTAAACTTTGATCATCAAACTTCATCTTAACTCTAAATATACTCTGTAGAAGATTCTTCTTTTTATTTATAAAAGCGACATAACTCAAAATATATTACTCTTGTAGAAAATATTATGATCTCTTCGAAAAACTTTAAAAACGACTGTTAAATGCTGTTTGGCGAACTGAAGTTAAGTTAGTTTATATTTGATGATTGATAGAGTAATTCTTTACTAACTCATTAATTTAAATATCATACTTTTTGTTGTATCACTTCTGAAGTAAGAGAACAAACAACATCAAATGTTCCTTGTGAATTCTATTTTAAAGGTTTATACAAATGCGTTTCGAAATTCGAAAATCTTTTCAACTGTATACTAGTGTACACGAAAAAAAGAATTTTAAAGCATCTAAAAATTTGATTAGATAAAGATCTGAAAGTATTTTGTTGGACCATCAAAATAATTATGCAGAAATTATTCAGAAATCTCAAATATGATGAATAGTGTTACAAACATTTTTACTGTTTACAGTTTTTACAATTTTTTTAAATTTTTACAGTTTACACTGTAACAACCAGCATGGGGTATTCTACATACATGTTTTGATTGTTCAATAAAATTATTTGCAGATCTATATTATTAACTTTTTAATATATGCTTTAGGAAAAATCTTCTTTTCTAGATTGCGCATGCACACACACACACACACACACACACACACACACACACACACACACACACACACATACACACACACACACACACGCGCGCGCGCGCGCGCGCGCGCGCGACTACTTACCTTTCCTCCTACTAA
>NW_012130080.1:1648277-1665400 GCF_000143395.1 Atta cephalotes | reverse complement strand
TGACGACGACGACGACGACGACGACGACGACGACGATGACGACGACGACGACGACGACGACGACGACGACGACGACGACGACGACGACGACGTCGACGACGACGACGGCGACGACGACGACGGCGAAGACGACGGCGAGGCAGCGACAGTGACGATACAACTACGTGATGGTAGACGGGAAATGGATGCAGGTATAGAATCTTTAGGTGCGCCGAGCATCGAGCAGCCTCGGGGCTTGCTTAACGAGTAAAGTCGCTTGCCCCGACCCTATCCGGTCGTGCTTCTCCTTCCCATAGCTCTTGCTGCTCGCCGCGCGGATAACTTTGAGACGAGCTAACCAACTAGGTAACTCGCAATAATCGCGTTGCGCGTCCCTTTTAATAAAGCTGTCCGCGCGTAAAAGAAGTTGCCTTTATACTCGCCCTTTTTCCGGATTCGAATGGATCGTGTTGTATCGCTTCTTCTGTTATTAAGGAACGCGTTCGATTTGCTGTTACTAGAAGAAATAATGTCGGTGGTTTTCGTGAGAAGACTTTTAATGCGAGATAAAGAGACAGATGAATGCCGTACAAGTTTCTCACTTATAGAGGTGGTGACTTTTCTGAAGCTAATAATTCATGGGAGTGTCTATAAAAGCGTTACAAATCGTGAAAAGAAACCTGTTTTATATTCTATACATTGTTATATTGTTACATTGTTAGATATTAACGAAGCAATATAATAACTCAATTTCTTGAATTAAAAAACGTTTTGTTATTTTGTTATTTTTAACATCCAGCTGTGTCAAAATGTAAATCAATCTATTTCTGTAATTGAAAAGCTTAATTTTAAAATAATGTTTATATTAATGTATGCCTTTGTATTAATGTGTGCCCTTAGTAAATAACAAAATTTGAGTCAAATAAATATTTTTAAGTTAAATTGTTTAACTCCATTGTTTTAGTTAAATTTAACGGCAAATTGAATGGGAGCAGTGGCATCTATAGAAATAATTAAAAATAATTTAAATTAGATACAACATTATGAATTTAATAATGTTACGCGATATATTAGGTGTAGTAAAAAGAAATCCATTATTTTTGCATGAAATTGAATGGAAAAATAATGGATTTCTTTTTATTACACCTAATATATAATTTAAAAAGATTGGTAAATATTTTTTCGAACATGCAATTGTTCTTAGATTTCATTAATTTCCATTACATATTCATACTCCATTACATATCTTTACTATTCTTAATCCTTTAAATACTATTACTAATTGTAAATAGTGTATAATCTCGTTGGAATAAACGAATATGTTAATTTGTTAATTCTCACGAATGCAACTATAATCTCGCAAGGCATTCACGTGATGAATATTGAAAGTAATTCTAAAATCGTTAAATTTACGGTCATCGTTGCAACAAATGTCGGGCGTGCAATAGAATCTAGAGAAGCTCATAAACACGGACAAGTTGTCTCTCGTTATTTGGCCTATAAAATAGGCGAAACGATGTCAACGCGCAAGCTAACGGCCCATCTGACTCGCAATAATTCTTGATGTATGTTTTCTGGGTGTTTCTTAATAAAACTTGTATCACGCGTGTTATGAAATATTGGTGTCGTTGAATCCATATGATTTTCCGATCCGTGTCGCAACAGTATGTTGAACACGATATTTAGTTGATATTACACGAATTGCACTCATGCACTTGTTACGTAAGTCCGTTGTAAACAAAGTATTAAGTAAAGCTTTTTCTCTTTCGACGTGCGAAAACAAGGCTACTTTTATCAATTTTTTTTTAAATTAGATGACGGATCGATTTCAAGTTTTGTATATTTATTTTAAATAGCTTCAACAATTTATAAAATAAAAATAAAAATTGTTAGTAATGTTAAAGTTCAAAAGATATAAAATAGTGACGGAGACGTTTTTAAAAAAAACTTGCTCTTTTACGAATGCAATAGCATGGATAATCTGAAATAAAAAAATCTATTTATTTATTAATACAGTATAAATAAGTAATAACCTCTGATTATTCTTTTACGGAAAAATTGAAAATTGAAATGGCTGATTTAAACTAAACATTGCGCATTTTCGTAAAAAAATCAACTTTTATGAAACAAAATATTTTAAAAAATTTGAGAATTGTAAAAGTTCACCTAAACATAAACCAAACATATATATCAAAATAGAAGTCAATCAAATGTCAGTCTCATTTTTGAGATAACGTGTTCGTAGATCTTGAAAATAATTTTGAGAAAAAAATTTCATATTTAAAGTTTCATTAATATTTTCTGATAATTTTTATTTTACACGAAGGTACACATAAAATAAATTTGAAATCAATTTGTTATAGTTTAAAAAAATTCAGAAAAATGGTCTTGCTTTTGTACAGACTTTTACATAACATAATATAAGGCATAAAAAAATCAATTATATGAACTTTATTTCATGGAAAGAAAGGCTTTTAATTAATTGATTCTGCCTTATGCGTTATGCAAAAGCGCTTCCGCCTACGCTGCGCTATCATTGCAGTTTCGGTATTGGAATAGCAAAACAAGTATACAAATGTATTAAAAATTTGCCGAGGAAGGGATGGAAGCTTTTTGATTTAATTTTAGAATGTATAATTTCGTAATGAGGATGCTAGGAATAAAAACAAGAGTGTAAACTCGAGATTAAATTAGGAAACGTAATCTGGCGTTATAGCCTAAAGATTCTTTAAAAGAAAAAATTTTATAAAAAATGAAAAGGAGAATGAAAAAGTAAATACTGCAATATCTCGGAGATATAAAACAAATTCTTCCTATGTTTTACAATCAAAACGCAACAATGCACCAAAACATGCGATAGAGATAGGGAAGACAGATACAGTTAGGAAACCGACACATTTCATGATAACGAATATTAAGAGCAAGAGAAATGAACAGGATAGAGAGACGAGAAGAGAAGGGGAAAAGAGACAGAAGGTTGTAGGACACGCTTCGGTAAACTCGTTTGCCAGTTGCATTCGCGGATGTCGAGGAGAGCAGGAGAAGCTCCAACTCCGCAATTGGCTCGTATCTTCGCACTCGCCGCCGTCTCCACCGGCGGCGATATCCCTCCGGGTATCCTCGTCGTCGTACATACGGGGGAGGCATATGCGAGTCGTAGGTCGGCGTAAGGGCCAGAGGACGCAAGACGCAACGCCGGTCGGCGCCGCGCCGTCGCCGTCGCTACTGCAAGAGCGAGAGGGCGATGAATTATCGTACCTGGTAGCCGACTCGAAAGTTCTCAATTCCCATTAAACGGGGCAGCCGGCCAGAAACCGATAGGTTAGTTGGGAGAATCTGCTGGGAATCCGACGGTGCCACCCCGAGATCGTCGACCAGCCTACCTTGCTCGATGATTATAAACGCGGCAGATGAAAAACACAGCCGCGCCCTGAGGATCGCCGTGCACTTCGACAGCCGCTTATACTTGCTTCTTGTAATATCGCAAACGATAATGCCACGTCGACAAAGCACGAAACATCCCAATAAGCATTCGCATTCTCGCTTTGCTGACCTTGCAACCTCTTTGCATCTCTCTGTGTGTCTCGCTCGTTATTATCGTTGATAATACTATAAACGAATCAATGTATCTGAGGACTGAAAATATCTTGGAACATGTAGAGTGATAGATCGAATATTTAGCATTTGTTTGACGCTGTTTTTGACATATTAATGGGAGAAGATATAATTACTCGTATATTAAGCATCTCAATATCGCGGGAATAGTTTCGAAGCTAAAACTGGACATAATTCATTTTCATGGATATTTGCGACGTCTGTATAAGAAATGGCGATAGAGCGTATTGGGAATTGTTCCGCTTCAACATCCATTATATCAGGGAATTCATCGGTCGCGACATCCGCCTGCAACTTAAACGGGGAGTGATTTGACTGTCCAAGTTCGAAGTTTCGGAGTTACTGCGAGGATGTTTGAGGGCAAAACCGAGAGAGGACTCGGATGCTGGGGAATTGAAATCAACGACCGGAAAACGATGACATATATATATTTCTCATTATACGCTTAGGCAAGCTATGGTTAACCGCATTACCGCTCGTGTTTTAATTCACTTTGTTCTTTGTATTCTTTATCTCGAATAACGTCAGTTGTGATCAAATTTAATCATACCAAATATAATTCGTATATTTTTGAGGCTCTTTGGATCAGATAATATTTTATTGCTATCTCTTTATTGGAATGTATTTTAAAACAGAAGTCAAAATAAAAGAATAACATTTGTAAGCGTAATATTATAAATTTAAATCGAAATAAAAGTATAACATTATCTTTTCTATACAGTAATATTCTATACAATAATGCTCAACCAGTTTGATTTAATCTAATAACTAAATTAAATTATTAAAAGCATTAATATTATTCTTTATATAATATTATTAAATCAATATTATTCTTATTTTTTATATATTTTTACAATGTGACAATGTGAGTTAAAACAAGACCGCTATATGAATAAAATAAAAGATATTTTTTATGTAACATAAACGATATTATCACTGTCGTTAGTTTGACAATAGCTTTAATTATATTTTTAATGTTGTTATTAAGTTAAATAATATTTTATTACTATCTTTTTTTTAGATTGAAATGTATTTTAAAATATAAATCAAAATAAAAGAATAACATTTGTAAGCGTAAATTTAAATTGTAAATTTAAATCGAAATAAAAGTACAACATTTATTTTCTATGTACAGACAGTAACTGATAATACAATAAATAAATTAAATTATTAAGAATATTAATGTACTTTTTATGTAACGCGTTTTTTATGTAATGACATCATCGCCGCTGTCAGCATTTGACAATCACCTTAATTATCCAAGACGAGACAGGTGATTTGCGTTTTACGAACTTTGCAGAACGAGGTACTGCGGTGTTACGTCGAGAGCATCGCGAAGTCGCTGTGAGCCCCAAAGTCTCGTCTTACGTTACATCGTGTTCGCAGGAGAATATTCATTAATGGTGTATGCTACAGGAGCGTACTCTCTGTCGGGCTATGCAAACTCAAAGTTGTAGGTGCATCCGTAAGAGAACATTATAAATATGCATCTCGCGTACTATCGTGAATTATCGCTGTTCGTGGCGGGTGTTTTGGCCGCGGAATGCCGGTGGTGCTTGAACGATATTGAAATCAACGAGCGGAAAACAAAACTTTGCGTTACGACGGCGGTTCCGCAAGCGACTCAGAACGGAAAGAGGTCGGAACTGGCTGACATTAAAACCATTCCGGGGGAGAACGGCGGGTGGAATTACACGCTTAGCAAGCTCGCACGCGTGTGCACGCCTCCTCTTCGTTTCAATATCGGATCACAAGTAATCTCTGGATCTAGCGTGTCTGGGATCTGCACGCGCCAGGCGCTAAGAAAACGCAAAGGAAGAAATTAGGAGAAGCGAGTTACCGATGCGCGCGCGTGTTGCGATGAGTTTGCTCGGAGGATTTTGTAACGAGTCATCTCATGTATTTTCATAAAACGAGACGGGCAACGGCGAGCTGTATTAAGCTTCTCAGTGGGAGAAATTTACTCTCTCAGGTATAGTCTCTCGCGTACAGTTCACGCTGCTGGGTAGAATTCGAAAGACGGGAAAGATTTCGAATTTCTATATAATTCGACTTGGAGTGATAATATACCCGGCGCGAATCTACGCGGTTTTGAAAGATAATTTCTAATTTAAATTCCTGATCAGCATAAAACAGAAACTTTTTTATGCATAATATCACTCCTGGGATTACGAGGTAATCCTATCATAAATTTTCTCGCAAATTATACTCTATGTAAAAGGGATTTAATATTTCGATGACGTTATCCGTTACAATTCCCGATCGATATGTGAGACTATTGGCTGGGATATTTTTCCTGTTTTTTTCTGGCAGAGATGCGTGTTACAATTATTTGAATATTATTTTATTATTTTACTGCTACAAAGATCATCGATATTAAAACTTTATATTGTAATACGAGATTACGAAACTTTTTACTTTATCCATAAAATAAAGTTAAGATTTTTTTGTGCCGCAATACGTGTGTAATCTCTGTACATGTAAATTTTAGTTGGAGATTGCAGCGGGTACGCGGGAATATTAAAATTAAAGGGCGCGCGCGCGTTTTTACAGACACTTAGTGTTTATGTCCCATTCGTTACGACCCGATTAAGCTGCACGGAGTGTGCTCCCGGTCTGGTGCTAGTTTGGCTCATGTAAACTTCAGTTAGAGTTCGTACTTGCGTCCGTGAATACCGAGTCGCACCTTACCGCATGAATACGAAATGCCGTAATCTTGTGTGCGAGGGCCGAGAGGCGCTCGCAACAAGATTGCGTGAATGCACCACGAAATCGTCCCGTACGCAGACTGGTACGTTGTCGTATTTCCGATCTTCTCGAGAATCTCAACCAAACGATTTCGCTCTATAGCCAGTGGTAATTCTTCTTTCTTTCATTTCTTATCATCATTTCTTGTTATATTACTGGAGTGTACGAGGCGTAGAGACACTTTTACGAACGACTAAATAGTAATATTCCTTGGTTAAAGAATAACTTTAATAATTGTTACAGAGAATTCTCCTTGAAATATGATGTTAAATACAAAAAAACCAAGTGACTTATCTTTTTTATATTGATCCAATTTGAGATAAGAAGACATTAAATATGTAACGTTTTCACAGAAATATTTCTGGAATGAGAGATAGATTCATATCGCGCTGATTATAAGATTACGATTGTAATGCCCGGTCACACTATCTCGGGAAATCTGCGAACGTGCGGATTTTCTTGTCCGTAATATCGGCTTTGAAATCTCTGTCATTAGGAAGCGCGGAAAGTACAAGTTTGAAAGATGGTAAAGCTAGGCGCTCGAGATATTTCTATGCTGCGGGAGTTCGCGAAAGATAGAATTTTGCGCTCTGGAACTTTCCGCGCTTTTAAATCCTCCTTACATTTGTCATGCTTCGGACGTACTAACTGCTAACGTAGAAGGGACTTAAGAGAGAGATTCCTTACAAAATTATATTCCCCGTTCATAATTTCACAAGAGACGGAAGATTAAAATGGTTCGGCGGCGTTGACCGGCGCGTTCGTATCCGAACGGATCCCGAGGAACATTGTCCGCATAAAAATCATGGTTATGAGTCTTGAAAATCCACATCTCCGGTCTCGCGATGTTCTAAGATGTCTATTGTATCCTCGTGCATACATATACCATATGGAATAAAGCGAACCACTTGTCACGCAAACACATATATATATATATAAACAGGTTAATAAAGAGTGGATGATAAATCTATTGTTCGTGTACGCGCATAGTGAACAATGTTATTCCATGAGCTTCTCGTCACGCCTCTTTGTAATTTTACAGTTCAACCATATGCAGGACATTCTCATATGACCAATATATACATACTAACGACGGATAAATGAAGGAAAATGAACATGACCGTCTGTTTGATATCGGGATAATGGGTTTTCGTGCCGCGTAAGCATTAGGTATTGTTCGCGGTATGTACGACATAATCGACCTCGATGCTGGCCACCGAATGAACGTTTAAGCAATTTGCAGAGTTAACGAACTCCTCGGCTTTTCGTTTGCGACTAATGAGCGATTATCCTAGGCTATTCGATCAGACGTAAAAAAGACTTGTGATTAAATCTTCGCGTGAGAAGACGATGATAGTGCAAAAAATAAAAAAGAATAGGAGGCAGGAAGTGAAAAACGAAGCAAGAAATAAAACGAGATATAACGATATGTCTACATTGTTAAATCCATAATTATATCTATTTCAAATTATACCTATTTTAAGTAATTTTTGATCATTTCTATAAATCGCTACACAACATGTCGTTAATTTAACTAAAACAATGTAATTAAACAATTTAATTCAATAAAACGTAAATTAAATTTGATTCAAATTTAATTTATTATTTACTAAGTCCATACATTAATATAGATGTTGTTTGCTTTGAAATTAAACACAGAAATGGATTCATTTATGATTGTGACATGGAAGTTCAAAACAATAAAATATTATTATTTATCTCAAGGGATTGGGTTACCATTGCTCTTTTGAGATATCTAATAATATTAATATTTTTTTCGGCCAGTATATATGATAATATAAGTTGTGGCTCGTAATAATTCTTTCCTTTCAACTTTCCACAGGTAAACATTATTAAAGAAATACTAATAAAACTTAAAAATAATTACAGAAGGCTATTAGTTTTGTTAGAAACTTATAAAAATTTTAACGTCCGCACTTGGAAACTCTTCTAATGCGATTTAAGTTTATATAGTTGCTACCTTTTCGACGTAACGGTAGGATAAACGAAAGATTGAAGAGGAAATGGGCCGAGAACGTGCAGAGGAGGAAGAATCGCTTGCGTGAATCGTTCGACCTACGAAATGAAGTTGGTATTATCGGAATCTCCATTACGTGGGCATAATAAAGCGGCGATTGGCGCGCCAACGCGCTCGGTTTCTAGTCACGATTTGCAACATTCACCTTCTCTTCTTTGTCCGGCATCCTCCTTCTTACTCTCCCTTGTCTCCCTTGGTTGTACCTCTTTCCCTCTGATTTCGCTGTTCTACCGCTTGTTCCACCCCTTTACCTTCCTAGCAGTTTAATTAAAGGGTCTAATTACGCGACCAGTTCCAGACTCTCGTTCCCTCCCCCGGCTTTCTCCTGATTTCGTTTTCCTGTGGCTTTCCCCCGCCGCTATTTTCTCCCATTGTTCGGTAGCAAATGAAACGGCATGTGTTCACGAAGCGCTAAATGCCGAATATGAGCTGTCATCAAAATTGAACCGCGCAAAACCGATGTGACGTTATTGATGAATTCCATTCGAGAGCGCCGCCGCGTAATGTTGAACTCATGCGTCACTCTGGATGATGAAACTGAATGCTTTGCGATAAATCGCCGAAGAATTTTTAAATAAGCGCTCGCGAGGGAATTTCTTGTTGGATGAATTGATTTTACGGCAGTGGAAATATTTCATGGCCGCTGCCGCTCCGATTCTTCGGTTATATTTCTGCGCGGTCAGTTATACGCGGGATCATATAATGATAAAAACCATTTGGTTGCCCTCTCATGCGTATATATACGCCGCTTTTTAAAGCGATTAAATTATTCTACGCATTAATTACGCGGGTGGAAATTACATCGCTTCCATAATACTGCGCCATGAATCTGTTCTCCAATAGTTATGGAGATATATCCGTTTGGTGGGCGTTCCGTTCGCATGAATCTTCTAGATAGTTTAAAGGGAAAACTTGAGCGCGCGGCGGTATCAATGAGCAAATATTCTGTGTAAAATTAGATGATGATGTAGTTGTTAATTCAACTGGATTCTTTAGGAAGTACCGTAAAGCCCATTAGACGATCTAATTGGTCAGAAAATTCTGGAAGAAATTCTATAATTTTATGCACTGTATAAAAACTATTTCAAGATTACATATATAAAACTCTTTGAAAAAAGAGTCTGTAGCAAAAGTGTCTGTAGCAAAATCAAGATTGAACTTTGTAAAAGTAATTAGTTACCGTTACAATTATACTTAAAAAATAATGAGTCATTATTTATCTGTTAATTTTTTATAATTTTTTGTAATGCTATTTCAAATATAAGAATCTTAAATTACAGTTACTGAAAATAAGTAATTCTAATTGTTACTTTATTATAAGTAACTAAATTACTTCTCAATTCTTATTAAAATTAGTACATACATCAAAATACACTGTATGAAATTACAAATAGAATTCTGTTCGAAATTGAAATTACAAATTTCAAATTTAGATTTGTCACACATGGTGTGACAAATCTCAAAACAAGTAAAATTGACATAACGTGTTGTATTATTCTAAAACAAATGATTTAACACATTTCGTGGTCTCTGGAAGTGTCAAATCATTTATCTGGCCATATTAATATCAGTGTTTTTTATTTTTACGATGCGATATAAACTCGCCGGATCGAGAATGGAGGCATGGATATGAATTACGTTCATTCGCGTAACCCGTCAAGACTCGATGCAATTGGATGAGTCGAAACGGTCTACACGTCGTGTAATTGGAGGAGGCGGAGAGCGACGATGTACTGTCATAAGTAGTTAACCGACAGTAATGCTGATTAAGCACGATAGGAATTCAGTTTGCCACGCAGTCACGTCAGTTGGCCGCACCGACGGCTCTTCGATGGAATTTTGTTACGAATCGGTCAGTCCTGCATCATATCGTGGATGAGTCGTGTTACCTATTCCCTGTTACGCGTAACAGCCAGTAATCTATCCTGCTTCAATAGCAACGTTGCCTCCTTTGGTTACGCTGTGCGGTGGAAATGGAATTCATATACGGATTTGTCTCGTAAAGAACGATGTTTCGTAAAAATAAGAGAAACATCCCCTAAGCCTTCGGACGCCAATCCCCTTTTTTATATATGACAAAAAGACAGGATAATCACCTCTTTGTTATACTCATAAGTTGAAAAAGGATAACTCGTTCTCACTTATTCTTGTTTTTTTTCTAGTTTTATTTTTCATCGTGAAGATTCATTCGTGTTGTATTCGCATAAAAACGACTTGCTAATACGAGAAAATAGCAAAATCGATAATGTATGGCTTGCTTCGTCCAGGCGATTAAACGAGAAAGAAATATCGTCGATGCTTAATACTTATTTTCAGTTGTTCATTTGAAACATTCCTTATTTGAAACGAACAAAATGAATGCTCTCGCTTTTTATGAAAAAAAGCAGGATTTATAAAACGTAACTTTATTTTGTTTGATTATTTAATTAATTGTTTCATTATCGTGTAAAACTATTGGTTTTTCTCAAATGTAGTAATAAAAGATCCAAACGCAGATAGTAGAATTTACATACACTTATTATTGAATTATTACATAAAGAAACTCAAACTGTAATCGTATCACAAACGTTTCGGTTATACTTTTAATCCTCTTCAATAATAATTAAATTAGATAATACAATAAATATTAAATTAGACGAGTCTAAAAACAATACATGATATATATATGAGAATAAAATACGGATTGTAAAGAGATCTGAGAGACCTGAGATCTACAAATTGTTCACGAGTATAGATAAGTTATGGTCCGTAAGTTCTTGAATACGCGGTTTCGCCAAAAATATTACGTCAAAAATTGCGGTTGAAATCATGAAATGCCATTGTTTTTTGAAAGTCCAATTATAAAATAGTAAAAAAGTAAAAATAGTAAAAATCGATCATCGTAATAACGAAGTAAAAAAAAAGGAAAATGGAACATCAGTAATTTAAAAAAACATGGACAAAATGAAGTCAAGTCAAAGAAAATTTAATAATTGAAATCAGTGATGAAATAAAATTTAAAAAGTATAGAGTAAAAAGTATAGAGTAGACGGATTTTTTTCTTATAACGTTGACTACTTATTAACAGATGCTAAGCTGACAATAATGTTACAACAGAACGTATATGAATTCATTGGGTCATTAACTCGAGAGGCCAGACGTCCGTAATGCGACTTTGGTAATGTAATTATTTCAGATATGTGAATCACTGCCGCATAAATCATTCATAAGCTTGCATTCATGTATCGACGGTATTCTCAAATCGAATTACGAGCAGCAAAACAGGGAGGAAAACGGTCGTCATAAAGCGTGATCGCGAGTAATGATATCGCCGGTTGACACGCGATCTTTTATTACTCAGTTCTATGTATGAAACGATAATGTCGAATTCTCAGCATAGTTAGGTTAATGTGCTCAAAATTCACTGTTCTTCGAAAATCTCTGAAACAGGGTTCTATAAGCAGGTCTTATAAAATCTTCCGCCATTGACTTCTGCCATCCAAGACTTTGCGATTGTGCAAAAATGAAAATGCTCGTTTTTTTAAATCTTGAGTGATCTTTGAAACGATAAGGTACGTAAGATGAATGTTTCATTTCTGATATTAATTAGTAGCTTAAATATTGCGTAAATGATAATCCACCATCGATAATCATCAATGAATAATTGGCGCGATTACCCTTGCACTCTCGGGTCGAGGCTCGTTAATACGTTCCATATTTACGCGAGCAAACGATGCACGAATTGCAATCAACTGGCGATTGTTTAGTGACGATCTGCCGCCAGGCCGCGATTGCCAATCATCTCGTAGTTTGTCGATCGTAATTGAGAAGTGCTAAAAGACGTTTTCATACGTTTCTCTTGTTCTGCTCTTCGACTGTGTATTCAGCATGATTGATCGGAACAACGATGCGCAAAACACATTTTACCGAGCGCTGGAGTCTTATATCCAATTCATAGATGTTCAACAGGACTCGCGTCCTTTAATAACTTGACTTCATATCGAGAGAAGAGCTGAATCGTATTCAATGACTCTCGACCGCGGCAACTGCTTTAGAACTCTATGCATTTCTAAGCCAATTATTCTCCGCTTGGTGAATTCTTGTGCTTCCCTATATACCTAAAACGCCGAACTTTACCAAATTATTAGAGACACTCTAATTTGATAGATCAAGTAGATTGCATTTTTGTAAATGCTGGCTGCATTTCCTTTTGGAATTGATCAAGTGATTTTAACGTATAATTTTTAATATAGTGAATTTTAAATGACTCTTAGAGATAAGTGATATTTATGTGGAAAAGAACTCTGTAATGGATTGAAATTTGAACTCTTTATTATTTTTATAATGAGCAAAAAGAAAGATCGAATATAAATATTTTTAACTTTCTAGAGACGGTATCGTCTTGTCATTAAAAAACAATTTTCTTAAATTTTGCTTAAAAATGCTTGTTTCGTGAAAAATTTATCATTTGATACATATTGACATAGTCTTTTTGGTAATTAGAAATACTATATTTCAGTGTTCAATGTTTCATATACTTCCATCTTTAATATTTAAGTATAATTAATTTGTATAGATCTCGAATTATTCCGAATTTGTCCTAAAATTAAATTTTAAAGTAAACGTTAAAAATATACAACACTCGTCTATCCTAAAGAGTTAATCAGAAATTATTATCTTATCTATAACTTGTAACGTGAGTTGTAATTATATTCTTATGTAACTAATTTAAAAGTAGACTGCATTAACGTGCAATAACATTTTTTCGACTTTAAGAAACTTGAATAATTTACTTTAATGAGTATCTCTTAAAGTGATAATTTGTTAATCAGTTTCTAGCTTCTACTATGATAGTGACCAGTTAACCCGTTCTAATGCTAACGTAGTCTCTTCGCTGGGATAAAAAATGACAGCTACGAGGATTGTTGGATTAGATGGTTTAATTATCAACGTGGATACAAACGATTAGTGGACGGTGAACTACATGCGCGCAATACGCGTTTGAAAATCACCCAGGGAATTACGATTCGGTTACTACATTAGATCTTATTTAAGGGCGTAGTACATGAAATTCTCTAGAGGGATTACGGCAACTCCGCGATCGCGGCGCGCATCTACATAGGTATGTACAACAGCAGTTTGCATGTTTTAGTGTGTCGATAAAAAGATGGAATAAGGTCACTTTATTCGAGACGTTTACGATCAACTATCGGTATACTATCGGTATATGTTTCGTGTACGTAAGACATCGGGCGTATTTTCATCGTGTTTTCTCAGGTCACGATGATGCATATCGTAAATCTTGATGACCCTAAAAAAGAATGGGCGAAAGGTACGTTTCAGCGAAATAATCGTCATAGTCTCGTAAAAAGACAGCCGCAATAAAAATGAAAAGTTTGGAATGAACGAGTCGATGATAGTTACTGCAAAGCAATTATATTGATCAATTTAAAAAATTATTTCTTGTATCCGGGATGGGAATATATTTCGGAGAATTTATCGCGAGTCAGCTTGTTAATGTAATTATACGGAAGACATTAATATTACGGAAGGGTTTGACAGCGGTCGGCCCACCTTAATGGAACTGTCGGCTCGCTTGTGCTCTTCTCCTTGAATCTCTCTGCCGTCTCGATTAAACAAGCCTAAAATAAATCACCGGTTTCGGGACATTCACACAAATCAAGGTGATCATCGATTCATCTGCAAAGGAGGATCTATGAAAAGGATCAGTCTCGCTAGCGGCGGTGTCTCTATCGGAGACGAGTCAATCGTCTTTCGTAGAACTATGCGGAAGGCAAGCGCACGAAGACACGCGTAAAATCGTGACGCTGACCCGGAACCTGGTAGATCGCATCCGATTCTCGTTTCAAACTATTCCTTCAATTAAATCAATCTCACTCGTAAATGACGCTTTGAAGTATCTCGTTCTCGCGGCAGACTGCTCTACTCTTCGGTCTCATCAGGGAGGTGCGCTTGGATTTCTCTCTTCTTTCCCTCTCCTCGTTTTCCCAGGCCCTTCATCTTATCCTGTCTTCGAGATTACATGTACCCGGTAAGCGCGAAATTCGGAAGAGCCAGTTCAAACGGACGATAAAATGGACGATAACGAACGCCGTCGACTCGCATTGCGCTGTTAAAGATGCACCTTTGGAAATGTTCATTAAGCGACGATGAAACGTTACGAAAAGTATAACTTGCTGAAAACATGCTTTCACTTTTACCGTGACTTCGGGTTGATAAACTGGTTGGCATTGAAACTGCTCGGGATGACGATGATGGACGAGCGATACTTTTATTGACTATCGATGGAACATAAAGCATTCGCTTGCACGCGCTAGATTTTCCATACAGTATGCTGCAAGCCAATGAGGATAAAGCGCTATTACTTATCATGGCCGAGTACACATACTTACATTTAAACTTTCTGAAAACCGATTATAGAGACGGTGACGTCATTCAACGGAAAATGAAGTGTGAGATAATGTGTATCTTCACATTTTTCAATTAATATTAAAATTAGAAGATAAAAGGAGTTGAACGAACACGGAGATTGCATAAAAAAAGCAGCGCAAAATGTTGAAAGCTTGCCAATATTCCGCAAATTATCTGTTCCATAGTTAGATTAATATACGAAAAGACTACTTTGTTAAAATATCTAAAAATTTAGCTAAATACACATCTAAAAATAATTTTATCAAAATTATTATAGATTTAAGTGTAATAAGAAAATGAAAAAAATTTTGACATTCTAGAAAGTTTGAGTATCCTATATATATTACATACCATAAAATATTAAAGAAGCAATGGTAACCCAATTTCTTGAATTAAATAATAACATTTTATTATTCTTAATTTCCATGTGTATCAAAATGTAAATCAATTCATTTCTGTGATTGAAACGCTCGTTGTTAGTTTCAAAATTTAAACAATGTCCATATTATGATGTATGTATTTAGTAAATATAAACTATAAATTTAAGTCAAATTTAATATTTCTTGAATTGAATTGTTTAATTCCATTGTTTTATTAATATATTAAATTAAATTAACAATCCCTATTGAGTAGAAGTAGCGGCGATCCATAGAATGATTAAAAATAACTCAAATTGTGGATACAATTTGACATTATGAATTTAACAGTGTATAATTATTATTTTGATGATGTAATAAAATTATTTTTATTTTTAGTTATTGAACTTCAACATTTTTGAACTTCAACAAAATCATTCTTTCCGTGTACAGATCAATAATCATTGAAAAATTACAAGTGATTACGAAGACTATATGACATAAAGAGGGAAAACTTATTATACAATGAGAGAAGAGGTATTTATATGTCGATGGCCAAAATGGAACCTCTCAAACGGAGGTCTGCGAAAGTCATTCGCCTTGAGGTATAGGCTCCTGGGAAGGCCCTAGATGGATATTGCGAGAAGTGATTTATGCTAGAAGCGCGCAACCGCATATTCCGGTGGGCGAACCGCACTCGCATACTCGTGTAAATTCTTGCGTGACCTTCCACGCGATATGCTGACGGGTAAAGCATTATGGCTTATCGAGTAAACCGCCATATTGTATCCCGCTGTCACTCGCTGAAAATAATGTGCGTGCATAGTGAACGTGAATCTTACTTCCGATAGCAAAATTTCATTAGCTTTAATGGAGCGATTATTAGCCGCTCGTAAGTTGCTATTGTTATTTGCCGTCCCGTTTTAAACTCTCTCTTTTTTACGGTTATACGATACATCGTCTCTTCTCTTATGCGATACGTCTATCCATCTATCAGTCTTTCTTCAGGGACCAATTTCTACGAACTTCCGGACTGACGCCTGTATCTCGCGCATAGAATTAAGTTCCGACCTAAACTTCCGCGTGAGAAGAAAGTTTTAGACGCCGAAAACTTGGCATGTCGTTGGCGCGAGGGAATGACGTTGAGGAGCAGCGCGTTTGGAGAACAGTCGCTAAGTTTGGGCGGTAAAAGCTTCAGGCGTTCGTAAAGCATGTTCTGTTGGGCGGGCTATTGAACTTGCGTACTGATTAGTGTGATTATCGAATTCGTGATATATTTGAACTTGTATTTAAACATAAAATTTGTGTGAATATTATTATAAAATTCCGTAATAATTAATAGATATTAACGATTGATACATATTCTCGAGAAAATATAAAAGATAGTATGAGATAAAATAATAACAAGTACAATATTGATATTTGCTTTTAATTTGAACGCTTATTCTTATTGTATATTTATTACTTTAATAACTACCCGCTGTGATACAGTTAGAAATTATATATACTGTGAATATATTATTTATCATACAAGTATATATATTTGTCATTGTTTATTTGTGAGAAGTGATAGCTTTATTTCAGGAATATCTCTTGCGAGCTGCGTTAAAAATGTTCTATAAATACTCTACGTGAGATGTATATTCCATACATTTTTATTTTTATATTAAAAGTGAATAGTATTGTAATATGAAAACAAGAAAAGGAGTGTTTTCCTTCTTGTGAAAGCGATATATGTGTGATTCTTTTGAGAGCTTAAGATTAAATGTTTCGAAGAAGACTTGCTAATCGAAGAAGATGTGAATGACAGAGAAAGTAGGGGAGGAAGAGAGAAGAGGAGGAGGAGAGAGAGAGAGAGAGAGAGAGAGAGAGAGAGAGAGAGAGAGAGAGAGAGAGAGAGAGAGAGAGAGAGAGACGACGACACCGACGTCGTACGACGACTACGTAGTAATAAGTAAGTAAGTACGTAACGTACG
>NW_012130080.1:1627214-1648257 GCF_000143395.1 Atta cephalotes | reverse complement strand
AGAGAGAGAGAGAGAGAGACAGAGAGAGATCGGATAGCGAAGCACCGCTTGCCGATCTCGATAATGAAATGGATGCCCTGGGGTGTGCGGTAGCCAAGCAGAAGTAGCAGCAGCAACGGTAGCACGTAGTGTGAAACTCATTCGCAAATTAACCTTACTTATTCATTAACGTTAACGACCTTCCACGAGCGACGTTATCCGGCCCTTGGCCTCCCTCTACCAATCTTCCGTCTCGTTGTTTCAGCGATGTTCTAGCAACAACGCGACAGATGGGAAATCCGCTGCTCGTTAACACTTTATCGGGCCCGGTTTACTGGACTGCAACCGATATGTCTCCAGCGCGAAGCTACCCATCGTCGGACGTGCTGGACTCTAATCGATCGTCGAACATGGCCTTACCGGATGCGACGCGTCCGAGAGACGGGATGGTATTTTCAATTAAACGTCACGCGACGGATTTTCCTACGTGGGAAGGGACGAACGACAACAGAGAGGGATTATGATTCCCCACGTGTAAACAAATGAAATTTTGCTCGTTTGCTAGGGATGAGAACGTCGTATTTTTTAGTAAATCGGAGAAGAAGTGTATTGTACTTTCCTTATACAATTGAGAACATTAATAACGCTCGACCCAATTTATAGAAATTTCGCGACATATATGCGAAAAGAATAGTTTTACTGAAACATTTAGCAGATCTGAAAATAATTTTATTGAATCTCAAAAAATAAATATTATTATTAAAAAATAAATATTACAGAAACACGGAAAAAAAATTAATTGGGTACAACAAACTTATAATTTACTACGCGAATTCAACATCGATAACTAAGAAGATTTGATGGTTTAACAAATCGTTATTCAGCTGTCAACTTTGCTATTTTAACATAGAAAATTGACTGTCTGTATATTACGACTGTAGATTTGCTGAATCAGTGAAGTTTTCAGCTGTGTTTTTTTCCGTGAAAATTTGATAATTTGCACAGTAAAGGTTATGACATAAAACCGATCGATATATCGACGATAATAAAAATATAAATAAAAAAGTATTCTGAAAATCTTCGAAAAAAGTATTTCTGAATGTTCGCATTTCGCTCTGACGTAACGAGATAATCGGAACTTTGTCCTTTCTTGTACTTGTTACACTTCTAGTTTAACGACTCTCTCTTATTTTTCTTTCTATCTTTCTTTTGCATGAGTAGATAATTATCAATTTAAAGTAATGCAAAAATGAATTCTGAAGGACAAATTCTGAAGTACATTCGCGAAATGTTAAAGAGATCCGTTCAAGAACTTGTCGCGTAGGCGAGAGGAAAAACGAGAAGAGCTGATTTGGACTAGACCAATTATCGTCGCCCCGAGAACAGAGGAGGAAAGAGGGTCAAAAGAAAAAGAGTGGCGGGGACGCGGTGACTAATCGACTTGCTTAAGGAAATGGACGACCGAGTAGTGGAAAGGGAGAAAATCTTAAACAATTATCGCAAGACCGCGAGGCACCCGTGATATCCGTCTCAGCGGAAAAGAGTGGATGAGAAGCGGGTTTACAGTGAGGTGGGAAACGAGGGAGTCATGGTGGATGGCTAGAAACGAGCAGAAAAATTGCTTTAAACGGAAAAAAATGTGCCGAGAGACCGCAGAGGCTCAGACTTTATACTGCCTCTCCGTATCCTAGCTTCATTCCTCTCTTTGTCTCTCTCTTTATCCCCCACTCTTCGCCGTCCTGTTCCGCGCGAGGGTGAGTCATCGATGGGAGGGTAACACGAATGCTGGCTCGTCCCTGTTGGTAATTTTTCAGCCCTCTCTTTAACTCACCGCAACCCTTCAACCGCCATCCACTTACTTCCATGTCTCACCGGCCTCCTCTCTAAATACCGTTCCGCGACTCCAGACGACGCTAGCACTCTCGACGACCATTCTTCCTTCTCATCTCTCAGGCGAATAACATCCCAACCATATACGCGGGCATTTTTAAAGTGAATTATTGTGCCGTAACAAGTATTATCATAAATAAGTCTTACGTAGCAAACACCACTCATACATTATTTTAAACTGTCACTATATTGTTGTTATCCATAAATAAGAAATCTTAAAATGCTGTTTATATGTAAATATCATATGAACTGTATTGAGCGCTAAGCTATGCTTTCAATAAATCATTAGGAAATTCAATCTGCCATGCTAAAAACTAGGACAAGTGGAAATAAGACTTTTGTCCGTTATACTAATTTGGACTCTCTCAATTTATAACAGAGAGCGTGATAAGTGATTTCAATTTTAAAATAGTATTGTGTTATTATTTTATGTTATTTTATATTTTATTTAATCTTTTGCTCTACTTTTCTCTTAAAAATAAAAAAAATTAAGCTTTACGAACGACCATGGCTCTCACCCGTGATACTCATCTTTCCACCTGATTTCCTTATCATGAATACCTCTCACACGATATTAGGCGAAAGGGTTAAGTATTACGAGGAGACAAATGTATACACGAGACAATGTATACACAAAAATTGAATTACATATTTTATATCATTTCAAGATTGAATTTGATTCATAGCTAGATTATTTGTGTTTATAAAATTTAAAAAAGTTTAAAAATATTTTTTCATTAAAAATACATAATAAACTTGTGTTACATAAATTAAGAATAGCCTATTTCTTAAAATGTACACTTATTTACAATCTAATCAATCAGTAATATTGTATTATTCAATAGCAATAGCATTCTAGAGTTAAAAAAAATATATCTTTTTTTATTATCGATTTAGAAAAATGATAGTGACTGAAAATTATTGAAATTTGATATTTAAATCGACATGTTTCTATTTTACGGTAACACAAATTATATTTATTTGTGATGGTAAACAAACAATCAATGTTCGACAGATTTAACAAATATAGCTTCACGTTACTATTGTGAAGGGTAACACGGTAATGTTTCCAATGATATCTGCATATGCTATCGAAATAAATATTCCGTGACGGAGGATCATGATGCTCTGAATGACCAATGAAAGCTCATTATTATGAAATACAAGCGTTGCAATTCGTGTCGAAAATACATTACGATTCAATAAAATACAACAATACAGTTGCGTAGAATATACTTACGATTCACCGCTCCCGACTATATTGTTCCGTGCTTGAATTGGTAATTATATAACCGCGTATTACTGGCATTAGAAACAATGTAGTATGCACTATTAATTACGTGGCTCCATTTTCAATTTATGAACAACGACGGCGATCGGTAGGTCAGAAGCATTACAAAAAAACCGGCAATAGCCTATTTCTTAAAATGTACACTTATTTACAACAATCTAATCAATCAGTAATATTGTATTATTCAATAGCAATAGCATTCTAGAGTTAAAAAAAACATCTTTTTTTATTATCGATTTAGAAAGCCTTTGATGTTTCCTGATAGTATGGCATAATACTTAATTACATGAAGTAAAATACATATTATGCTTTCAATTATGAAACAAAATATGAACTCTGTATTTTTCAACTTTATTAATTTTGGAAGTTGAAGATTTTCTAGATTTTAATAAGCTTTTAATAATTATTATTAATTTTTTATATTTATTATTATATTTTTATATTTGTTATTGTTTTATACTTATTATTATATTTATTATTATTTTATATTTATTATATATAATATTTATAATATTAATTTATTATTAATTTTTTTCACAGTATCGACTTAACTTTAAGTTTTAAATGCCTTTTTTATATGATCTTTTTCCAATGCTTTATCAATTACTAACTTTTTTATTAAAATAAAGATACATTTGTTTAATACCGTTATATTCTTTAATGTGGCATTTCGAGTGAAAAAAATTTACAATATTGTAAATGTATCATTTCCGTAGTGAGGCATTTAAATGTTAATACACAAATGGAGTTTAATATTGTTACATACATGTTATTTGCAATCATTAAGTAATTATTAAAAATATTTAATAATAACTTTTTCATTATCATAAGTGTTTATATGTTTGTATTTTTATTTTCAGATTTTTATCAATATATTGTTATCTGTCTACAATAGTAAGTTTTCAGGCGAGGCGTCGAAGCGTGATGTGATGCCATAGTAGCTTTATAAATTGTTTCTAACTCTGAGATGAAATTTATCGTTGCGATGTTTTCGGCTGTGCCGATGAAAAATGGACCAGAGTTTAGGATATCGTGTAAAACGTCCGAGAATCACTGACCCACAACATCCAGGGTTATTGTACGAGGAATTTACTCGAAAGTCATAGCCGGCAGCATATATTTGACCGTCGCCATCGTGGATGTTCGTGTTACGCATTCGCATATTCGCGTGCGCGCTTACGTGCAGACGCGACACCGGAAATTGCATTAAGCGACCAAGTGTAGGGCGGCGGCTATGTACAGGACGGCAGGTAGGCGCTCCGCGCGCCAGGCACAAACAACAATTAGGCATTCCGATAATAATTATCGTCGGATGCGACATAAATATGAATACGAGCATCGGCGCAGTGCCGCCGTCGAATTAATGTGTCTACCGTCGCCGACGTAACTGCGACATGGGAAACATTTAACAGCGCGCGGAACTTCGGTTCAACTTCGATTCGACGCCCGTTCGTTCGATCGGCCCACCTATCTTGTCCGATTGGATTTCCAAACTCGCGCATTATCTATCCCCTGCGCTAGCGAATTAGTTGTTTCATAAATAGTATCCCGCCGAGCGATATTAAGCACAATATGAGGCACTCATAGAGCGAACAATCAATTCGCCATGCAAATGTATGCTGATTTTCAATACAAATCCTATCTTTCGGATTGTTCTTAAGAGAATTCTTAACTCTCTGGAACTGACGGTAGAGACTATTAGACTAACTTAATTATAAATCTCTTTGTAAGAAATGTTAAATAATTTAATCTTTATGTTACATCTGCAAATTTGGATTATATGCTTACCAAAATAGATTTAATAATTGTTCATTTTTATATATGAAGAGAACGTGTATAATGAAGGATTTAAAAATTTGACTAGATACACATCTGAAAATAATTTTGTTAGAATTTCAAAATAATTATGTAGAACAGTCAAGCTGATTGAATATAAAAATTTTTTGCAGTATTGCTCATGCTTTTCTACATAAAGATTTTAATGATCCAACAAAATTATATTTTTAGATCTGTATATAGCTAAAATTTTTAATTTCAACAAAATTGCACTTTTTCTTTATGAGTAATGTTATTTTATTTTGATTCTTTGAAATTCTTTGAAATTAATTAGTGTTTTTTAATATAAATGTGGATCCAGCGTTAGTAAAAAAACTAATTACAGATTTTGACGTTAGCTTCAGAGACTTTAATCTCTTGCGAATAGATAAAATTGTAGATTATTTCAGCGAGAATCTCTATTTCAAGTACACATTCTTTTACGTTTCTTCGTTTTGTTGTCCCCGTTGGCAACTGATGTCTCATGATGTCTCTTCGACAGTGACAATGAAAAAAGAGTTGGCAACGAAATAAGCTTTTGGTACTCGGGTGACTATCATAAATTCTCGAAAACGAAGATAAATGCGAGATTCTACCGACGCGACGCGGCGGCGGCGAAACTGAACCAGATAATAGAGGTGTACTGATTGCTTCGTTCAATTCACGAGTTACCCGCCGCACAAATACGTGACGTTGTATGTACTGATGCCACCGCACCGTAGCGATCATTCGAAGCGAGGGCGAGGATCGCGTTGAGCGTGTGGTATGTACCGAGGACCCCAGGTGGATGTCGACGATACGGCACACTATGATCGATGCAAGCGTTGGGAACAATTCGCAATATCTGAATAATTGTCGATATTTTCCTTCATTGAGACTTGTTGATATTATTTTCATTGTTATATACACGAAAGTCTCATCAGTACGTTGAGACCAATATTCATAATCGGTACTTATTTCAAGACCATATTAAGATCTTAAGATGCTCTTGGTTTATGACATCTGAAACTACAATTAAAACAGACTTAATCCTTTATCTACAATCATATTTTTATTTTCTTCGTCAAAATATGAGTCTTTTTATTCAATCTAAGTCTTTTTACTGTTCTAGACTTTCAAAAACATTCAGAATTACTTTTCAACATCTCTATTGCATTATTGAATAATTTTTTTTATCTTAAATGCTAAAATAATTATTTAATAAAAATGGAGTAAAAATGGAGAAAATTGAGAAAAAAAATTTCATTTGAATCAAAAAAAGATTGCAGACAGAGGATTAAATAAGAATCAACTACACGGAAATATGATTTTGCTGAAGTATTAAAAAATTTTATCAGATACAGCTATAGATACAGCTATATCAGCTAGATCAGCTATAGATCTGAACAATAATTTCGTTTCAGCTACCAAAATAATAATATAAAACACTTAAATTGATTGCTAGAAATGTTAAAACTTTTTATACTATTGTCATCAATGTTTAAGCACTCTACATAATTATTTTGACAATTCAATAAAATTATTTTCAAATCTGTATCTAGCTAAATTTTTAGATACTTCAACAAAATCGTTCTTTCTGTGTGTGAATATTAGCTTTTAAAATGGCAAATTGTTACAATTTATCGATTGCTTGTGCATGACAGAATATTAAGTTAGCCTACATAATATTAGGCAATTAGTTTGTAATGCCAAACTAAGTATGAGCTAAATATTTAATATCGGTGCACGTTTCGAAGTTCTAACGGAGGGTTGCTGAGACTCTGCTAGAGGAACGCTGATTCGTTCCGCTAATGGCATGAGACTGACGTAATAGGCAAATTTCATGACGGAATCCGCTTCCACCAAACAACTTTCGTGAAAGAGTATCTGTCTCCGTCTCTTCCCTGTTACTAATATCAACGAAATATCTTTCGCTCTTCCTTGAGTGTTTCCTTTCGGATTTTTCCCCATCTCGAACCCGTCTGTCTTTCACTTAATCGCGAAAAATTGACACCAAATTACTACCGTCAATGATGGATGATCGAAAGCATTCAGAACTCGCGTTCGATCTTCATCGTCGATGAAGACGCCCTCTTGGGCTCATGCGAATTTCTTAATCTCGGATCGAAAGTGGGACATTCAATGGTTTCCCGGTCATGTGAACGAATGGATGTCCTCCGATTCAATGGTTGGTAATGTAAGATAAGACGGAAGGGAGACCAAGTCGGTTTTAGGCCTTTAAATGGCGGAAAACCACTCTTATAAATCGATACGCACCTCTTAATATCCGACGTCTCAACTCAGTTGAACTCAATCGTCCGTTGCGGACGAGGTGGTGGTTGCCGCTCGATCGATCATTTTTTATGAGACACCAGAGACAAGGTATAACTCGCCTGGCGACAAATTCACTACCACCTATCCTCTCGCTTCCCGCCTTCTTCTTTTTTCTTCATCCTAGATAACTTTTGATCCGACTGAAACCCGATGCTCGTCTACATTTGATATCTCGATAGTAGATCAATAATATTGAGACGTTTATGGAAGTGATTTATAATACGTGATGTATTTTCTTTTTGAGAAGCATTCTTTTTGAATACATACGATTGGATATGTTTTAAATGTTTGTTTCAGTCGCCTAAAAATATCGCCACATTATATTTTTATGTAATACAGAGATTATACAGAGTGATTGAATGTAATGGAAAAAAGTACTATTTTTCAAAGCGAATGGCTGGAGCCCAAGTAGTTATTCATAGTAGCTTGATCGATTTAATTTAGTCCGCAAAGTACTCCTGCTCGCGTCAAAGAGATAGAGGTTAATGCAAACTCGCGTTTGAACCGTGAGATCGCGAGTTCGTTCGATCACGGCTCACGTACACCAAGTAATTTGTCCCAATTAAAGCAACCCGCAGGAGAGTTCGATGGCTCTCGCCTCGCGCATCTGTGTCCCGTGAATAGAAGAACTTGACATACAAAACGGAGAAACGAGAGAAAATTCTCGTTTCTGAGTGAAACGCTTTGGCAATTCGAGTTACGAGTAGAAATGTATATAATGTCTCGATGTCATTACGCTTTCTGTTGAATTAAGTTGAATCACGGTAATAGATATAAAGACATAGTCGGTAATAGAAAGTCTTTGCGTAAATCATAATTCGTGCGGATAATGAAGACGTTCATGTACTCTGTACCTTTGCTAAATACTAACATGTGTAATATTTGTCCCCTTTTATACATAGAAAAAGCAAAATAACTCAGTCGGTCGTTAAAAACAGTATTTTGAGCGCGAACATGTCGCAATATTGCGAGCGGTAAAGTGAAACGATCCAACTTGTGAAAAGAGTAAAATCAATGCGAGACATTTTCGCACAGGTACATTCGATACTATTCTCTTTTCCTATTCCCAAGAGGAAAGACTGACTTGAAAAGTACTCGAATCCGGGAATCGGAGACACTGTGAAGCGATTCTACGGTGCGGAATTGTGTCAAAGTTCCCGACGTACAGCCACGAGAGCGTCCTCGGTATAGGCTCTCGACCTTTTCGAGGTAATCTTAGACGCTCCCAAGTCGGAGAGCACACATTTGCTTAACCTCGTCGTCTTAGACGTTTTGGATCACTCCGGCCAACTCCACTCGCGACTCTCAGAGGAACTCTGGCACCGGCATTCAGGATACCCAGTCGTGCTGCAAGGAGGAGCAGCTGTTATGGTCGAAATCACTTTCTCCCTCCTCGTCCTCGTTCTCTCTGCTCTGCACCACTACTATCGCCATCACCCTATTTCGCAGCCTCTATTTCACTACCCTTCCGCGAGCCTCGATTATACCCACCTCGAGAACCGAACGAGCCAGACTCCTCCTCGTAGAGGTAGAGCTTCTTCTATGGACGAACCCTCGGGAATTTACGCGCTCCCGGCGATATCCGAAATACCGTTGCAATAATCCTCCCTTTCGATTTAACCTCTTGCACTTTGCTCGAATCCCACGTCGAATCGTTATGACCACCACCGTCGCTACGAGAATTAAGGACAACACTGTCCACAATGTAATTCGAAAAGGAGCGAGCGAGCGAACGAGTTAACATAGTTCACCAAGATCTGTATCGAATGACTTCATAAAATTGATGTCGGAGGAAGATCCAGCAATAAGAGTTTATTGCTTTGATGGGATTATTTAGGATTATTTATAATACCGATGCAATTAACGTCAGTTTATCTACTTCAAATTTATATCTATTCCTTGATTCTAAAATGGAGAGAATATTAAATATTTAAATTCTCTAATCGCAAGTGCTTTTTATTTTAATAACATTTTTTGATAACATTAATACATTTACATCTGAAGTTCATCTAACGGATTCTTAATACGAACATAAAACAAATGAAAAAATTGAAAGAGTTTCAGCTACGGTGCGTGAATGTTACTAATCAGGCAAAGTATTGCTGCTTTCCCTACCGTAATTATTATAGGAATCGTTTTTTATTTGTATTTCCAGAATAAATGTTGGCATTTTAATGCTCGTAAGCGACTTATTCAGTAGGTAATGCCCTCTATCGTGGCTTCGTTATCGAAAAAAATAGAGATAAATTTGGTATCCTCGTAGATTGCGTTACTTTGTGATGCAAATGTTCATTGATCGGATGGAGGTCGTCGTTCGATGAAGAATATTGATGCGGCCATTATAAAGTAATTAAGTTAGTTATTTTTTCATTCTGATTTAATTTATCGTATTGATGTCTGAATTTCGAATTTTGAGAGAATAAAATAAGCAAAATGATAAGAAGTAAAGAGAGAAGAAAAGTCTTGTAATGTGTGCACAATCGCACTTCGACTGAAAACATTATCATACTTTTAGATATCAAGAGAGCAATGGTAACTTGAATTCCCTTGAATTAAATAACATTTTATTATCTTTAATTTCTATGTGTGTCAAGATATAAATTAATTAATTTCTGTGGTTAGTTCAAAATAAACGTCCATATTAATGTGTGCATTTAATGTATTAAATTTGAGGCAATTTTTAATATATTTTCTTGAATTAAATTGTTTACCTTCATTGTTTTAATTAAATTAATTATCGACATATTTTAAGTAGGAGCAGTGATGATTTATAGAAATAATTCAAAATAATTCAAATTGGATATAATATGACATTATCAACATTATTTAACAGTATTTGACTGATATATTGTCTTCAACTTTAATGGCACTTATTTAAACCGTGAAAAGAGATTTACTTTCATGAAATAATAAATACTTAGCATAATGTTGATGTGGTGGAAATGGACGTCGCAAAAAAACATCGTTCTAATATTTGTAGACTGAAAATGCGGCCGTTTAGACAGAACAATGAAATGAGTCGTTTTCCCTTTATTTTGAAGAGTAAAAAATTTCGCGAGGACTTAACGTGAAATCCAACTTTACTTTACATATCGCGGATGTATTTTGCCTCTCTTTTCAAAGTACAAATAATAAAATTTTACGTCATATGGATATAATTGGACGTCAAAAGGGATACTTTTAAAAGCATTTAAATTTTTTATTTGTTTTTGTCCGTTAGATGTATAATTTCGCAGAGAAAGAATTTGTTTATAATATTAAGATATATTTTACCAAGTATATACTTGTTTTTTTTATTTGAATATATATTAGATATGTGCAAAAGTTTTTATAATTTATTTGAAAAACTTTCAAATATGTTGATCTTGATTGGCCGATATTCATAATTATTTCAAGACTGACTTAAAATGCTAATGTCTTAAGATAATACGATTCTGTAATTGTTTATAACATTTTAAGACTGTATTTAAAATAGTCTTAAATATAAGAATTGACTATGAATATTAATCACTGTGGTACATATACAACAACTTGTTTCTAGCTAAAATCAAAGTAATCTTGCTTGTGCAACTTCTTTCTGACGCGAAATAATTTTGATATTGAATAAGCATGTGGGAAAAATGTAGATGGGTGAGCAAAGCAATGTTTGAAATTGATTTTATCGTAATTCGAATATGTTCGGTGGATCGATCCGTGTAGATATAAGGACGTGTTATAGAAGAAATTCCTCCTCTCCAGAAGGAATAGCAGAGAAGTTTCTCACCGATCTTTGTAGGTTTTCTGAGGACGGAAGAATCGAAAAATTGATCAACCGCGGCTTTTTGACGCCAGAAATCTTTTATATTGGTTGTGGAATGTTTTTATAGTGGATGTCAGGAGCTGTGAAGTATGGGTCGAAGGGTGGGTGTTCCTTTCTCCTGAGTCTCTCTCATCGCCGTTGACAAAAGGTGTGGATGAGACAGAGAAAGAGAAAGAGAGGGGGGGGGGGAGGGGAGAGGGAGAGAGGGAGGGAGAGGTGACGAAAGCAGCCCTGAAGTGTGCGTTCCACCCGGCCGAAATCGGAGATAACGGGTCGTCGAGAACACCACCAACTAGAGCGATTCCGAAGTTAGAGAGGTATCAGATGTTCTTGATCGTTATTCCACCAAGATGTCCTCTTTCGCGAGAATGTAGAGGACGCGAAATTTCGATGTGTCCGGTCTAATTTAAACTCCATTTAAGACTTAGGAATGGCGTGTAAATTATTCAAATTTGATGCATAAAGGTGGTGCAAAAGGAATTATAATTATAGTGATAATTTTACGTAGCATATAGAACGAGATAATATAATTAGCATGGACATATAATGTAGAAATTATATTAAATCAATTAAGTACAATTAATTAATAGCGGATCATCTTTTTTTCTATATTGCCGATGAAATATTCAGCGAAATATAATATTTCTCGTGAGAAGCTGTTCTTGTCATTTGAAATATGTTGAAATATATTCCTTTGCGCATACCGCACGTGCAGAAACATGTTTTTGCTACATTTGGTTAAAAATCAATTAAATGAAATGCATGCCGAAACGGCTTTTTAATAACCAACATACATCACGACCAAAAATATTATTTTTGATTTTTTGCAGATTTATTGAAATATTTTTTACATAGCGTGTTTTATTTTTACGAAGGTTAGACTTGTTTCATGGTACTTCTATGTGAAAAATGGTCACAAGGGCGCGAAAAAATGTTCGCGCGCTCCGCGTGTCTCTGACCCATCGGCAGTCCCATCTCACATTTATTAGAATTTGGCTGCAGATAGTAGATCGATACCTGGTGCATTCCGCGGCAAATTCCGAAGCAACGGAATTGCATGGTTACGTCTTGGCTAGTCATGGACACTGGCGGGTTTGCGGTATTTCGAATTTCCGAAGGCTGTCATTATGACAACGTAAAGTGACATGGGAGAGAATGTCCATTTAATATCCAATAGTATCCCCTTCGGTCCAAGCTCCAGATCGGTCTAAGCTCTCCCCCGTCAATAGAGGAAATGTCAAATTTATTATACAGAAGATCACCCCCACCTCCTTATAATCGCACTTTCCTTTAACGATGCCAAGATATGCCGTTATCACGAACGATGTTATAATTATCTACTTCCATTGTTTATCTATTTAATGACGTAGTTGATAATATATGTATTGTATAAACTTAATTAAGCTCATTATCAATCCATAAGATGTAAACTATTGTAAACAATTGACGTTTCATCAATATTGTGTGTATCGCCATTAGTAAATCACATCAGATGGCTATCCTTCCTTGAAATAAATTCGTTTTTCGTAAAACAAATTTTAGCGCGAAACAAGATTTGTTGGTGCGAGAATCTCTCGCGAGAATATATAAAGTGCTATTAATATCGCAATAAGAGCACACGAACGCAGAAATTATATGTTAATATCATTACATGTCGCAATATGTAGTAATTATCACTTTCACATTTTGTCAAGGAAAATGGCACATGAGACGAAATAGAAATAGAGAAGTGACGGAAAGGTACAGGAGCAAGAATCAAATAGTATTTAGTTAGTTGTATGTAGGCACGCGCCATTATGAGACATAGTCTAAGGTTCTGTTCCAGAGAGAGTTTCTTATCCCGTGTTCCTTCGCGGTTCTAACAGTTCTTATAATGGCAATCAGTAGCTCACATCGCTCTGATCTGTTATCGCGTACAAATAGTCGCATTAGCGATAGTCGAGAGACGCAAAAGGTGCGCAAAAGTGCAATCAATGGCTATAAAAAGGATATAAAATCCACCCGAGTCCACCGTTCGTTCCGCAATCGGGAGAGTATAAATATTAATGTGAAAATAAGCAATGGGGATTTATTTTATTAGCGGGTAGCCTTTCGGTTTCGGCTCGCCCATTATATCGAACCGGTAATCCGCGAAATTTTCGCTCCGGCCTTCAGCAGCATTCGACATACGCGGTCTTGTTACGTCGTAATTAATCGACGTAGTAATCACGTCAGGCGTGACGAAACAAATATTAGAACGATGCATCACGCATGAATGCATGAATGCACGCCCAATATTCTCGTATTTTCGAGGTTTTCAATCGCAGTTCCGCGTGTCTATACGTCTAATATGTATATGTTAATGTCACGTATGTATTACTTTACGTTCGCGATTATTGCTAATGATCGGCAGCCGGCAGTTGAAAGCTGATTTTATCGGTTATTGAACCTTCGCGTGTAGTGCACGATATATGATGCGATTGTTTTTTTGACGATCATCCGACGCGGTTATGTTAAAGTATGCTCGTACATTTAACGATTGGCCACGCGTAGACAGGCATCTCAACAATCGCGATGACGCGATCAGGAATGAAATAATTTTACGTCAATCAGCGACATTTGCGCGAGGTAAATAAATAGATGCAGTGGATGGTTTTTTTTTCGGGCGGAAATTGCGAAACTTTCTCAACGGCGGCTGTGGCAAAAATCTATCAGCGCACTTGTGAACCCTCTACCCTTTCCACGAGACGAAGGCGACGTGTAAACGCGCGCGGTTGAGAAGTTTGCATCTAGCGAAGGGAAAAGATGCCAGAGGTAGACGGATGCTTCCGGTGATGTCGGACGAGAGCTAATGGCCGAAGAAACCGAGCAAAGGCTCTACTCTTTGTAAGACATTGTTTCTCATCCATATCCCAGCGCCAGTTGGCGCATGCATCATCTCGCGGCATTTTCCATCGCGTTATATTCCATTCCGGAGGCGTAGGCCTCCACTTTACGTTGCAGAAATATCGACGGAACATGGCCGACCTAGACCATGCTGCCGAACGCCTCTCGCGATGTCTCTGGCAAACGTATCCATATACTCTATAAATCTGAACTAACGGATAGTCACTAATTACCTAGTGGCATGCTGGATAATCAGTGAAATTCAACTAAAAAAGGAAAAATGTTTGAGCAATATATAACTAAAATATTGATATTTGTACATTAATTTCAATACCACATCTTCCAATACCATACTCGTTGAATTTATTCACTAAAACAAAGTTAATTAGATCACATTATAAAGATTAGCTAGGTTAGAGATCTCACATTTCAATCATTGATTACTATACTTTGCTGATATCAATGATTACACACTGATCCACTGATTCAGATTTAGAGAATATATAGTACTTGCGATCTTCTATTGTATTCAATGTCAATGTAATTGATGATAATTAGATAAGAAAAAAAATCCTATTTGCGATCGAAGTGTATCTTGATGCTTGAATGTTTATATGGAAGAGATCCCATATTAATCATATGGAGAAGTGAAAGCGATAGTAGTGTAAATCGAGATACTAATAAGCATTTAAAAACACTGCAAAGAATTTATTGCGAAAAATATGACCTCAGTTGAAATTTCAACCTGAACCTCCCTTATTCCATGCATATTTTAAGATTATTTCGTGATGAAGTTTGTAGAACTAAAAAATATATCTGCATATGAATATTATCAAATATCAAAAGTTCTCTTCGATCAAAAACAGAATTCTTTCTCTTATCGATATAGTTGTATTTATAATTGATAATAATTAGATGTAGATATAGCCTCTTTTTTATAATTGAGAAAAGTAGTCTTTTTTCATTTACTTATCTAGATAATTGAGGTCATGTATTTTAGCGCGTGATATTTTTGACGTTGCAATAAAAAAATCGATAAATAAACGAATCAGCATCAGATGATGTTAATTAATATCGATTATATCCTACGAACTGTATCTGCAGAATGAACAGAAATGAAAAGAGGAAAAGGAAGAACATCAGCATATTTTGGAAGACGAGATGCATCTTGAAAACGCTACACGTTTTCTTACTTATAACGTTGCTCCTTATCAAGAGGAATAATCGGGAATTCCATTCGCGGGCATAAATTCTTTATTCCGGGATAAAGTCGAGATACCGTTCCCGGATACGCAAGAAGTAACATAGCAGCGGCAAATAAAAATGAATGGTCCATTAGTGATTTTTCGCCAACCGCCAGCGCTCTTCTTACCGGCAAATTTTTCGATACTCTCCCTCCCGCCCGCCCGCGCTTTCGGCGTCATCGATGCCCGAACCATTCATCTTCGAGACGCTACTTTTCCTCGCTTTTATCCCGTTCCACCCGACCCCGAAAGGTCCGAGGATGGGGAATGAAGGCGTGATAGATGGCATTAGAGTTACACAATCAACCAACCGCTTTTCCACGGCCGACCGCAACGAAACTCCAGGGGCCGACGAACACAGCGGCCTCGTTAATCGCCAAAGTCTAAACTGATATTGATATACAGAAGCGGTGAAAAATGTAATTAAACTGCCGGCAGACCTTTTTACATCGTTCCCCTTCGCTGCCGTTCGTAGCTCCACCATTCACGAACTTTTCGACGTAAACTCATGAATTGCGACGCACTCTACCGAAACTCGTGCATTTGTCCACTTTCGTGGGGGGGGGGGGGGGGGCTACGGTTAGATTTCGCTTTTGTGAAATATAGATCTGTGAAGTGTGATGCAATTTAATCTCTCGCGATTAAATTTGCGTAATTTAATCTTCACCGCACGATAGGGGTTAATTGAATCACAATAAGCGAATGGCATTTGTCAGTTACAAATCGACTCTCGACAAGACGAATACTTTTATTCTTTCATTCTCGATCATTACCTCATTTAATTATGCGGACAGATAATTAATGGAATAAGTGATTATTTTGGTTCCCTCGTTAAACCATATATCGAAATAGCTAGAACAAATGTTTAGATTATAATTTAATACCGTGAAATATAATTGCTTGTTCGTGTTCTGTTGTGATTAAAATACAATGGGAAACGCTGGGTCGTGTTTCGGTTACGGACATATTAAAAACGACATGTGTAAACATTTATATGCATCGGGAGTAATTACTTTTTGAAATCAGATTATTTTTCTGCGAAGCGTACACAGAGTGTATGCAATCTTTCTTGTGCAACTTGATACATATGTAAAATAATTAAAACGTTCACAAACATACGTAATCCACTTTTGCCAAAAATGAATTATGTGAAAATGACGAGAAGGATAATATCGAATATTCTTCTGTACTTGTAACCATCGATATAATATTAACTATATATATGAGAACTGTATATATGTATTATTGATTTCGTTTATAAATAATTCAATGAAATTTAGTAGAGCACGAATATCCATTATTTTATCCACTATTTTATCTTCATATGCACCTTGAAAGACAGATAGATTGGAAGGTGAGAACTAGAAGAATGTTATTCTTACAACTATCTTACACGCTTTTGAATTCGTGTTCTGATAAAGATATAGACTCTCAGCTTGGTAATTCTCGAATGTAAGCAAATTACACCCCTTTAACGTGTCTAAAGAGTAAGATTAACGTGCAAAAGTTACCGCTGACTGCATTCTATGGACGATGTAATAACTCATTCCTGTCTTCTTGGCGGACTTAATCACTTTAAACCCACTTGGCATTCTCCCTGGATGTAATATTTATACAAGCTAGTGCGTTAATTGCGCCGAATCAAGAGCAGCGGGATTTAACCCCCACGATAGAGAAGGCTACGCGGGGCTCGAAGATTGTTAATTTGGGAAACCGTTGAATTTCGGCGGCTGTGCGCAATCAAAGCAAAGCAATTAGCGCGTAAAATTGCGTTTTGCTGAACGTCTTTGGAATATCGCGCGAATCGTCATCTTTATGCGTTCGTATTGTCGAGGAATTTCTGATATGAGAGATCGAAATCGAGATTAAAGGAATATCGCGTCCTACGTGACGGAAGTTAAAATCAGATTGAGATTTGCTCATCGGAAAATTTCTGAAGCTACGAGAAATCGCGAATGCGTGAACGAATAAACCTCTTTTGAACGTAATATTCTTGAAAACGCGAGGCTACGCGGAAATCGAATTATTTATTTCATAGGCGCACGCGCCTGCTGGTATACACGCACGCCATGGACGTACATTATAGCATGAATAAGTAATCCAGCTTTGAAAGCCATTACTCCGGAGGCCACGTCGTTTATTCACCAAGTTTAATAATATCAAACAATATCCGACACTTGGTAATGAAATTTTGAAGACTACGGTTGAGAAGGTATCAGACGCGGTCGATACAGTCCAAATATCCCGCAGAGTCCCATCACAAACATCTGGAAGTCTGCGATTTTTGTGGCCATGTCTCTAAAACTTACTATCACCAAATTTTAGATCCTTTTACAAAAGCTATTCCGAGAATTTGATAATTCCTCCGATAATTCATAAAAATATAAAGAAAGTAATGCCGGTTTTTGTATAGAGGAGATAATTCGTTTGACCACGCAATAGCGTGGCTTAAGTAGTATATTTTATGAATGTTTTATGTAGCATCAGATATATTCTTTTGAAAATATGTTTATAAAATACTATCGTTTTATATTAGCCTTATATTAGCCAACGGAAACTATAAAATTATCGGACCATGATTTTGCTTGTAATAAACATAATGTACCATTTGCAATGTTAAAGCATTTATCCGGACAAATTTATTCATACGAATGATATTATCAATGAATATAATATAAATTAATAAATTCTTGTATAAATAAATGCGCTAATTGCAAATGGTATATTATGGTTGTTGTTGTTATGGACAAAATCATGCTCTGATAATTCTATAATTTCCGCCATGAGAACCGAGAAGAAGTAACAGTTTATAAAATTATTACGAATATACATATATTTGATGCTATGTAGAAAATTTATAAAATATTACGTCATCTAAAAAACATAAACTTTCAAAGTAGCTTTTAGGACACATATACATGCATGCACATATGTCGCACTTTACCTCAAAATACCTCGAATGAATTAGACAAATATTACTTTATCATTAAAGGTATTTTGACTTTATAAAAAATTGTTAAAACATTGTAACTCAAAAAGAATAGTCTAAAAAAATCGCTACAATTTACAAGGGGTCAATTTTTCAAAATTGTGAAACAAAAATAACATTCGATCATGTTAAGAATATTTTCTTTTTGTCGATATTGTCGATTTGCATAATCAATAATTTTTTGTCAAGTTGAAAAATAATTTTTTTTCTTTTTCTTAACTTAATTTAAGTTAGAGTTATTTTGTAAATAAGAGAGCGATAATAATTATTAATTCAATTTTTTATAAAGATATACCACAAACCTTTTTTTATGAAAAAGAAATAATCTTTTATACAAAAAACCGAGCAAGTCTAGAAATAGTTCCTTTTTATACGAGCTGAAGCTACTCAAGTTTTAACAGCAATACTGTTGCTGATTGGAACGCTATGATTTTATATTACTCCATAGCCCCCTACGTAGCCGCTTACACCCCAATGTGGTACGCATATTTCCAGCGCACGCGACCGCCTAATAAGCTTTATTTGCCGGCGTTCTACTTTATTTACGACGGCATCGCATAGTAACGTGGCGTCGGTGGTGGCAACGCCAACAGCGTAAATATCAGCCGGCATTATTAATATCCTGAGGTAATTTCACGTAATTGAAAATGCCTAAGGAGGGTGACACACCAGCATTTTCACCAACTCTCTTTCTCTTCCTAGTCGTGTTCTTTATCACTCCATCTCACATCTTTTCTCTTTCTATCTCCTTCTCTCTTCTTTTTCCCATTTTCATTTTCACGCCTTTGAATTGTATGACTTTTTTTCCTCGTTCGTGTACGGAGAATCGATGAAAAAAGTCCGCAACACTATCGTTTTCCAGTAGCAGTCTGGTTTTCCAACGTACGCACGGTGCCCGCAAAGTTTGTAGCATTGTTTTATTTTCGTGGGGATCGGTGTAAACGAATTATGCGCGTGCAGCATACGGATGCGAATTAGTGAGACATCTTATATATCACGAGCGTAATTCACTTACGCGGATTTTTGTAAAAAAGTAAAACGATTGCGCATATAATGAGATAAGCGGCTACAATAATACATTGCGAGCAAAAGGGATTTGTTGTCATGAAAAATGTAATGTTCGCCCCGCGCTTTATTCAGACGCGTTTTATGTGTAATTTTCTTCAAGAAAAACACCATTTAAAGCTTCTCACTAAGCGTCAAGCGCAATTTTCAGGCTCTGCCACGTCGCGCGTTCAGAAAAGACGACGGAAGCTGCGGGCACTTTCCTGTCGAAGAGTTAATATGCAAAGCGCATTTTAATGACATTAAAAACTTGTCGATGGAAGAGCGTATACTTTTATGCAAATGCGCTTTAACAAGTAAACCGATCGTAATCAATATTACAATTACTGCCGCCGACGAAGCTGTATACGCTAAATCTGTATACAGATTATATGTGTACACATAAATAAAAAAAAAAAGAAGATTTGGTTTAAAACGTCCAGTTTTCCACGATCGACGAGCTGGCGCCAGCGATGAGACAGCTCCATTTTTAACAAGCTAGCTCGTTAACCTACGAATTGTGAAACAGCGAACGTCACGTTGACTCACGGGCTTAATTTGTTATTCATAACAAATGGTGCCATCCTATATTTTTAAATAATACATTTGCCAAGGAATATGGACGAGTTTTAGGACTTTTTATTATTCGCAAACGAACCGATGAATCTTACTCATTCGACACTACTATTATTACCCAGATAACAAGCTAACATTATTTATCATCATTTTGATACCAAAATGATGTTTCTAACTCCCAACTACAGCAACAAGTTTTTTAGACTCGAAGTGAAAATTTTAAATAATGGTATAATCTGATTGATACTATGACTAATACAGCACAGGACATTCCAACAATGTTGCAGTGACATAGCAAACATTACAGCAACGTCCCTGCAAGTTTTTGTGCTGTATGGATGAAGTTCTACATTGTAGGTAAAAAACTTTGAACCTTCCTCTCTCAATTGCCGTAAAGCGAAGGTTCATTTGCATTCTGTATTTCAAATAAGACATTTCAAATACGGTTTAGAATTTACGTGATTTTCATAGTTGTAAACTAAAGATTAATGACATTTTGACATCAAAATAATGATAAATAACGACAGTTTACCCTATTGTCTTTCGATATCGAAAGAATATACGAGGACAAAGGGATAAAAATCGAACGGAAATTATCGTGAAATGCGGTGTTTACTCGATTTGCAATTGCTGAGATAGTCCGATGAGATGGAACATAATCAAACATTTCATATTCGCTGAAAAATATGGAAAAATTATCGAAAAGTAAATTATATTATTGCTTACTTATTTGATTGTTTAAAATTGGCATACTGTAGGTCTGTTCTTTGCGGTTGAATAAGTGCACATTTGTATTTAAAATGAAATAGATGTATGTATATTTGAAGTTTGACCAAAGCGAGACAGAAAGTTTTAATAACAACAATACAGCGACATAAACCTTGTTTCAATAATTAAAAAATTACAATAAACATGTAAAAGAATACCCGCGACAGATTTGTGAATTGATTTCGCTACTTTCTGGCCTGTTAGAGAAGTTTGGATCCTGCTTTGAGCGGAGCCGCTCGATGACGCGTGTTAAACGAGTGATAAATCGCGACCCCCTGATATAAGCTTTTCGTGTAGAAGCACGTGATTTCGCAGTGACTGTATTTCCTCCATGATGCATTGAGAAAGCTCGACGCGTCGCGAATGATCGACCGACTGAGGAATCCGGGTCGCGAGGTCCCCGGCTGCAAATTCTCTGCCACTTTTCCCTTCGCCCTATACCGTGCTTTCGCTCTTTCTCTCTCTCTCTC
>NW_012130080.1:1623277-1625858 GCF_000143395.1 Atta cephalotes | reverse complement strand
ATGTGTATCTAGCTAAATTTATATTTTGCAGAGTAAATATCTGTCATTTTTCTTTGCTGTAAAATTTTTATTTATGTTAAATTTGTAGATATTTCAGCAAAACTTTTCTTTCCGTTTAAAATTTCTATATCTACCTAAATTTTTAGACTACTTCAGCAAAATCGTTCTTTCTATGTATATGATACATTTAAAAATTAAAATGATCCAAATGTATCTGTGAATAATTATTAATATAGTTGTGTTGAGAAGACGCAGAGATCTCGCAGAGATCGTTCGAATCGAGATGGTTCAATTTCGGCTATTTACCAATTGTCCAGTGATCTAAATCAGTCATCACTCTGGATATCGTGTAGTAAACAATAGAATGGCGGAGCGTGTTCATTCGTTATCCCGTTTTTCTCTCTATTTTGCGCGCCAGATCACCGGATAGAAATTTGGATCGCTTCTGGTGCTAGAATGATTTTTGCAAAATCATTGTGCTGTGCGATTCATCCTTTGTCGCATTCACGCGGTGGCGTAAGAGCCGCTCGGCCGATTTTCAGCAAGTTCGTTTTTCGAGCGTCAAAGAGCGATTCTCCGCCGGGCACGGATTTATTTTGCAACAGTTACATGTATCCTACCTCGCGATTGGGGCGTGGTGGCTTCCTCGGTGAGTCGAATCGGGCGCCTGCGCTTTTATCGATCCCGCCACTCAATTTTGCAGATTTGTTATTATTATCAGCTCGTTCAAACATTTATGCCCGCAAATGCTCAGATTATACAACAATCGCTCGCCAACGAATTATTAAATCTCGCATGCATGTGCCAGCTGGACATCGTGGTTATTTTGATTGACAGAGGACAGAGGCTAATCTTTGTTACTTAATGCTAATCGATTTACATTCGATCCGAGTAACAGAATTATTTCTTCAGATTTATGATCTCACTTGCTATTATTATTTTCCATAAAATATTAAATGCATTATGTGAGAATATTAACTCTCCGTCTGAGTTTTTTTGTAAATACAAGCAAAATTTAATTCTCAAGTTTCTCTGATATAATCCTTCTAAAATAATCGAGAAAACTATTTGGTAATGAAAGTGTTGAAAAATAAATCCTAAATTTTCCATACATGTTTTGAAAATCTAAAATTATAAAAAAAACTTGGATTAGAGAAAAGGATCCAGATTGTAGATGAAAGGAATAAAAATATGATTGTAGACGAAGAATTAAAATTAATATGACTATGATTGCAAATATGATAAATAATAATCATATACATATACTTACGCATAAAAATCCGAATAACTTTCCGAATAACTAGAAGGAAGAAGGAAGTTGCAAAATTGTCGTTATTCATTACGTTTTTTAACGATCGAGGATATTTAAAAAAATTGCGCTGCTTGACTTAATGATCTGGAATGTCGATGGAATATCGGAGACTAATTAGGACAGAGAGTTTTCTTAATGGGGCACAGAGGGAGGGGAGTAATATTTTTACTCCGACTACGAGAGCGAGTCGAATGAGACTGTCCATTCTAAAACCGAGATAGACCGACATCGCTAACGATTGGGCGTATCTCGCAAACTTTCAGGATCGGCAGAAATGACATGCTCGGTACATAGAGGCGGTAGATGAACGAGACCAAGAGAATACAACATCCACGGAGGAGCCGTTATTCTATGTTGCTGTCAGAGGCTGCGCGCATCTTGCGACCTGTCGATCGATTAATAAAAATGGTAATCAGTCTCGTTAAAAGTTGGCAAATAATTCAGCTTAGACTTACGCTTTTACGTGAGATGAAAATGAAAAGAGAGAAAATCTCGTATAAACCGGGATTTCAGTCATGGGGTCAGTCGCGATGAAAAAAAAAAAGCATTGAAAAATTAATTGGTAAAATTTCACGCGTATGAATGTCGCAATTGGTCAACCTTTTTGCAGTATAATTTCACATGGTAAAAATATTTACGTATAATTTGGAATTTATTGAACTGAAAAACAGCAAAATTTCAGCAGAAGTAAAATTTTTATTTTGATTTTTTCGTTGCAATTGAAAAAAAATTCATATACCGTTTTTTCCAGTGTATTTTATATTGATAATAAATCTTTTTAAATATTTGCGTTTTTTTATATAATTATAGTTATAATTTGTTAATAACTAATATCACAGTTAATTTAATTTGTTTGGATGTAAAATATATCGCATATAGGTTGTATAGACTCTGATCGCCGATCATCAAATTCATCATTGGTTCATCATCAAATCCCTCTATTTCAATAACCGTTTCGCATTAGTTCTATATTTCGCACGATCACATAGTAGACATTCTCATTTTGCATTTCTCTTCGGTTATAAACTTTATATCAAATCGTATAAATGTAGCGAATTATCGTTATTTGTTGCAAACTATTGATATTTGCAAAATTATAATTTCCTTTATGTCTAATATGAAATTTTTAATTCTAAATTGAAAAACACAGCTCACTTTTAATTAACTCGTGGCATCTTTATGCCACTGTGTAATCATAAAATATATGTGTATAAAACTATATGATTATATATATATATATATATATATATATATATATATATATATATA
>NW_012130080.1:1617332-1620947 GCF_000143395.1 Atta cephalotes | reverse complement strand
ATGTCGTTTGGGGCAAGCCCTATCGTTAAATATTGAGCTGGACAGTAAACACGAACAGGCGCGCTGGACTACGCGTGCACGCGTATAATGCGAGTAAATAATCAGATATTTCAACAATTTCCCCCTGCCTATGGTCGCGCCTCGTCATCGGGCCTTCAGCGATACCACTGTTGATGTGGATAATCAATGGTTAACTCTCTAATGAATCCTCGTCGCTTCGGAAAACATTACAGAACGTTAGTTTGCGATTGCATTATCGTCGCGTAGTTTTACCGCTCTCTCAATTCTTTTAAATTCGTAGATTTCAGTTTTACTATTTTCTCGGAAAAGTTTCGATTTCGGATATCCTTGGTCGATATTATCCCATCGTTCTCCGTCTTGTCAGTGCTTCGCGACATTATTTTATTGAATACCGAGAATATTCGAACGACGTCGACTTTATTAAGTTTTGTAAGTGACGTCGCGTTCGGTGGATGTTATTATCGCTAATGGGCATTACATTGAAGTGAGTATTGAATAGAGATATATTCTTACGTGAGATATACGCGCGCATATATGCCGGATTATTATAGGAATGATTTTGTACGGTCGTTCCCTGCCACTGCCGTCGCCGGACAGGATGTACAATAAAAACGTACAATAAAAACAAGAACAAATGGAATAACGACAATCCCCTTATACGGCAAACGATACGCCGCGATAAGAACCGAGAATGACGGGTCGCTCGATGCTCAATGGAACAAATTATGGATATTTTTGTTCGCCAATGGTATGTCGAGTGTGTCGTAACGAGCGCATTTATGGGTTAAGAATGCCCCTATTGTTGTACCGCAGTCGCGTGTAAAAAAACAATTGCGGGGTTAGACCTGTGTTAATCCCCTTCGACACGCGATTGTCGTTCCTTCGCGATTGTCCAGCGCTTTGACTGACTTTTTATTGGCTACGTTCAACAGAAAAAAGCAGCTTAAGTATTTGTGCAGCTGTTCTAAGATTCTTTAACATGATTTATGTATTTAGATCCAATGAGAAAGGGCAAGAAATATTAAAGAACATTGTTATCATTTTGTCATAAAAAAAACATTTTTTTGCTCAAAAATGACTTATAAGATCCTCTCCCATCAACTTTGATTAAATTAATCAATGATTAACGCAAAAGTGCCAGTAATTCAATGAATTAAAATTTCTCTCTCTTTTTCTCTTCTGACAAACTATGTTCAGTTCTCACATTGGTAATCGTGATGATTGAGTTAATCAATCGATTAGCGCTAATCGAAGTTAGTGAAAGAGATTTTAAACGAAGAATTTATTGATTACATTGTATGTATATAACCTATGTTAACATATATTTTTTCTGACGGTTAGAAATACTATATTTCAATGTTCAATTCTACTGTATGTGTATTTCTATTTTTAGTTCTTAAGTGTAACTAGTACAAAGCTGCTTTTTCTGCTAAACGCAGCCATTGTTCTCGCAATTGCAGGGTTTCTGGGTCCCTTTCGATTACGCATATACATATCAAATCGAGTATTCCATACGGTTCCTTTCGATTGCGTTAAAATGCTAGAAAATGCATGATATTGCCCGCGTGCCATGCCACACGCGCTCGAACAGTATTAGATTCCATTTTAATGCATATTACACGACGAGTTTGGCGCATGTGGTGCTGCGCGATTGCAGAGAATAGGAATCGCGGTCGATTGGGGAAACGGCAGCACCAAGCGCATCGGGGCCTATGTATGGCGGAGCCTATCTAATGCGTATTCCTGTTGACAGCCAGTTCGTCAAAGGGCGCGATCACCCCTGTTGTCGATTGGACGTGGCGGTCTATTATACCGTTGTCCAACGTTCCGCGTCCTGTCTTGTCGGAAGGGTCCACGATCAGCGGCGAATGTCTTTGCCTTGTACCGGATGAAGTAACAAAAGAGATTCCTAGGATGGAGAGAAGAAGAAGATGATGATGAGAAAGAGAGCGGATGGTGGAGGGGAAGAAAAGGGTGTGAGAAACGTGACGATTTTGGTTCTTTCACGCGCGTGGACGTGTAGGTTGGTGTAGGTATCGAATCGGCTGAAAGGAATCCTCGTCACTGTCCACTTTTCATCGTTTTCTCGTCTTTCATCACGCCGTCGTTCGTTCCGACGGCCCCTGTTTCCACGGGATCGTCGAAAAAGAGCAAACAGACAAGAGCGCGCCCGGTAGATGAAATTCTCGTGCCGGATATCGGTACGATCGAAAAATTCGCCGTCCATCTAGTCTAGCGACGTTTCAAGCGGCGACGATGACAAAGAACGAAGACGTATCTGCGAGATTTCGATCGCTAATCAAATCAAAAGTTTCCTTCGAAAATTCTGTCATCCTTTATGTAAGAATTTATAACTGAGAAAAGAAGCATGCGACTCTCTTATGTGGAAATAGAGATACTCAAATAAGAAAATTGAACATTGTTTAAACAACTTTTGATTGGTTCATCATACTCAAGACGGTGTTTAAAATAGAATGAGATAGATGCATAAGATAGAATTAATATTTTAAGCAGATCCTGAAAGAATATGATTAAAAAACGCTAATAAATTCGTAATAGCAAATTATGCCCACACACAATTCGAGTTATTTTTTAAGTCATTTCTTATTAAATTAAAGATTTTCTGTGTTAATTAGTTTTTGATATTCTATCGATATTTCTTTTCTATCGAAACTTTTTTTAAATATTAGGTTCCTCGATCATTTGTTATTTAATAATTTATACTGTTCTTGTTTACAATATGTGATGATTAATTTAATTAATATGATCGAATTAATCAATTTAAGTAATTCAAGAAATGTATTAAATTTGATTCGAATTTAGTTTATTATTCACTAAATATGTACGTTAACATGGATGTTGTTTACTTTGAAACTAATTACTGAAATGAACTGATTTTCATTTAATATGGAAGTGAAAAATAACAAAATCTTATTATTTTAATTCACAGGATTGAATTATCATTGCTCCTAATAATAATAATCAATCTTTTACTTGAATATCTCTACTGTCTCAGAACGTTTTGAAGGATGATAAAAATAAGGTCAAATGACTGCGAGATGTATATCTCGTTCGCTGCAATACTTCGCTTTTATGGAGCACAGAGGAAATCCGACTACTTTTGTCGCCTTTAACACGAATTATCGCTCCAATCGTAAAGTTAAATTGCACCGTTGAGTGCACGACATTTTCACTTTAAGCAAAACACACATTATCGTTTAGGCAAATACGTCGAAGTGGTAAACGGCGAACACGATCATTGCGATCCTGCGCACTCCGTTATTCCGGTTTTCCCCCGACGTGATTGTCTCACAGGGCTGGTTTAATTAGGAAACGGACTAGAGTTTCTGCCGGACGTTTACTCAGCGCCGGACTACGACAAAGCCGAAAACAATCGGTGCCAATGTCCTTCGAGCCCGCAGGCTTTGCCCGAGAAATTAATCGAGCGCCACGCCAGGGCAAACAGCCCGTGCTTCGCGTTTACTCGCGCCTGCTGCCCGAATCGTGGTTGCTGTTGGCCGACGTACAGAGGGGGAGAGAGAGAGAGAGAGAGAGAGAGAGAGAGAGAGAGAGAGAGAGAGAGAGAGAGAGAGA
>NW_012130080.1:1610976-1615512 GCF_000143395.1 Atta cephalotes | reverse complement strand
ATATATATATATATATATATATATATATATATATATATATCGATGATACGATACCATATATAATGCTCAACACAATTAATTCCGACGCTTGTAAGAGTTCACGTTACACGAAAAACTAGCACATTCTGCTTTAAGTTGTCTGACAAGATTGGAATTGGCTGCTTCAGAATTCTGACGTCCGATAGGGGCTTTCCATTCTTCATTCTTCATGTATGCGCGCGTACACGCCCGCACACGTCGGTACGAGTTATCCTAGTCTTTAGACACACCTTCGGTGATGAAACGATCGTCCCTCATTTCGTGTCTTGTAATGTCATTTATGGTAGATTTTTACTTTTATCGATTATTCGCATAAAAAGAACGATTTTGCTGAAGTATTAAAAAATTAGGTACAGATCTGAAAATAACTTTATTGGACCATCGACAAAATATTTATGTAAGAATTTCTACACAGCATGATGAGCAATGCTGCAAAAAGTTTTGACATTCTAGCAGCCAGCGTCCTATGTAATTATTTTGATGGTTCAACAAAATTATTTTCAAATCTGTTCAAATTTTTAGATATTTCAAAACAAAATCTATTCTATATAAATCTAACAGTGTTATATAAATTATCAAAAATATTACGAATATCGCTTGTTTATTTGATCTCGACTTTTTGCGACAGTTTCGTCACTCAGGCGTAATTAATTATTTCGCCATTAATATTTACAGCAGATTATTACAAATTATATATATCGCGCGTGAACGATGCACATTCCTTTCGACAATCGAGAAGAAAAACGTAGGTACTTGTTAAATCACGCTGTCGATAGGATTAAATTCGTCGTGACATTCAATTCGATTTTTAAGCTTTCGATTCGAAGAGTGAAGAATCCATCTAAATATTATCTCTGACTTGTTTTCACGATGAGAAATAATTCATCTATCTGTTCCGTTATTTCCAGGAGAGGTCGAGCTAAATAAACTTATCGTTAAAAGCGCACCGTTGGAACACGCGCTTCAATTGTTACAATGCCACCCGGGTGCAGTTTGCCGTTGCAGTTACGCGGCTTGCTCTCGAGTCATTGCAGCTTTGTTCCGACATTACTTTCGCTCGTTTTACCATTATGATCTTTTCGCGAAGACGGGAACTTTCGCTTCCATCCAATCGATCCAACGAAAGGATCTGCGGCCTGATACAAAGTATGTCATGTAAAGTGAAGATCTCACAACGGCTATTTGCGCTGAACGAGTTACCCTTTTCGAAATTTTCTGCGGAATTTAATTCGTCGCCATATAAGGTTACTATAAGTCTTGTTGATATTAGTATCAATCATTTGTCACTTTACAATCTTCGACTGAAAATGTCTAATGCACCATTATATCACTATATATAATCACTATAAATAATAATTATATCACTATATATAATAATATACTTTATATTATTCTCACACGAGTTACATATTCAGAGAAAAAGATTACATAGGGATAATAATTATAAAGGTAACAACGAAGATAACAATTATGCGAATCTTATATGTAGAGTTAACGTATTATAATTGAACAAATTAATGTACTATATAATTACAATAATTATAAAGTTTGTTCGATTATGTAATAATATTATGTATTAATTATACATATAAATTAATATTAATTCTACATAAAAAGTTCTTACTATTTTATCACTTGTACCTATCACAAGAAAGGAGATATAACTTTTAAGAGTTTTTGTGAGATCATTTTATTTTTAAACATTTTTTGGTATATATTTTTCTTTATAATTTTTCTTTATAAAAACTTTAGTTATTACTACTTTTTTTGATGGAAATTTTTCTATTCATCTTTCATTTAGAAAAATTTTAATTAGTTACTAGTTATTTCACTGGATGTATTTCATACTTAATGCTTACAACGTTTGCGATTTATTTCGCTTTATTTAACCATAATGATATAAGTCACTTAATTATGATTTCGAGAAAAGTTTTTTCAATATATTTGCTTCATTAGATTGCAGCACCAATGATCTCGAGTCGATAGATTTAAAAAAATAACTTACACCCCTCTATTAATAAACAACAAAGCTAAAATATTTTAAATATTCCACTAAGTGGAATGCAGCGATTGTCTGATCGGCGGTTCGAGTTATGCATCGCATAATATGCAATGCTCTGTACGTTGCTCTTAATTACTCTAATTAACGAGCAGTGAGTTTCCCTAAAACATTCAAATAAGATTTTACATCTAGCTCGATGAGCGCAGCCTGGTGGAGCGAGGATGGTAAGATTTCTGAACATGATCTTTCCTATCTTTCACGTCGATATCTCGTCAGAAATCATTAGATAGCGACGACAACTAAGTTACCGCTGCGAGCGTTATCACGGCCAATTGTGCGGAAATACCTCCGATCGTACGTTACCGACATTGACGCGTACGCGCGTACGCGCTTCGTTTTCGCTCTCGCGGTTTTCTCCTTCCGGTTTCCCCCTCTTATCGCTGTTTTCTTTCCCGCTTCTTCGTCTCCTTCCTCCTCTTGCCAGTTACTACCATGGTCGCTGAGACGTTCGACAAGACGTTCTTGAAAGGCTCCATCTCAGCGTAGTAAGAGCCGTACACCGAGAAAAGAGCTGCTTACCGCTCCTCTACCCTCAGTGAAAACTATAGTAAACCAGTGATAGAAATGAGAAATCCTATAAGCTCCTCTTTACCTTGGCAACGCAATTGATATAAAATGCGTTCGTTATGTGAAAGAGTACCTTTTTTTTATTTTTAACGCGTACTACAGTAATTCTCCTCTCTTTTTTATGTCCTTTTATACATATACACACATATATGTATATATATTTAAAAAGAGAAGGTTGTCTCGTTAAAATATGTACTATCGACAATAAGAATAATAATACACTATTTTTCATTCTTCATCATTCTCACGACGAAACTGTGTCAACTTAATCATTTGTTGGATGCTCGTCGCCTACTTTTTATGTGAAATTTCAAATACTTCTGGAACTTTCTCATTTCTATGTACAGTCGTGCATCTATGTGTTGTTTTATAGAGCGATTAGACTAATTAGGAGACCAGGAGCAGGACTAGTCTTGGACACCGAGATTAGGGGATTTCTTGCTTTGCGTAATTTAAATGGATCTCGTGTAGCATATATATTCGGGTGGTAGAGCGATGGCATTTCAAGCAGATTATAATTTTCTTTTCTTTCTCTGTTCCTTTTACATGACACCGTGTTCACGTACGTGAAATGTTTCAGCAACGCTTAGCGGTCTGTCTTAATATAAACGAAAAATGGAGTTGAACTCTCGGCAAGTTATGTGTCAAAGTTTATACGACAAATTGAAAATAACGAGGAGTAAAACAAAAAACCGAAAATCTGATTTATCGCATTTATAATCCCAACGATGTTTCTTTTAATGTTTCCATTTTAATAAAAAAGAAATTTGTATACGAAGTATATTATTATTATTATCTAGGTGTTACGTACTCTCTCTCTCTCTCTTTATATTTAGTTCTTTATTTGCATAATAAAGATTTGTAGTAATACTCTTAACTTATTATCGTTAAATTAAATAAAATTTTTATATTTTGAAAATATTTTACATTTAGGTAATAAGCGTAATAAAATAGAAATACAACTATTTTCAGACAGATACAAGTTATAATTAATAAAAACTAAATACGCTATATACTACAAAAAATTATATGTAAAATTCCAACAATTATAGTGGTAATTTTGAGACTCACAATTAAAAGAGTACATTTATACATTTAAAAGAGTACATTTATACATTTAAAATAAGATTCAACTTATAAATAAAATTTATTCTTTATAATTAAACAATTTATAAAATATATCTATATAATAATCTAAATCTATATAATAATTATCTATATAATAATTATTTTATTATAGACTATTTATCATAATTATTTTTAGATCTGTATCTAGGTAACTTTACTTCAAATCATTCTTTCCGTGTGACTTTTTTACACACAGAATTCAGAAGAAGTATTTGTAAAACAGCACAATATATGCAAAAAAATAATATATACGTATATCTTAATCGACGACATTGAGAATAATTGCGCATTTTCGCTCTGTGGAAAATGAAGTTAGGGATTTCATTATCTAAAGTACAGATAAAGCGGACTGACAGCCTTTATCCGCGGATGTTATCTCGCGTTCTTTTGATTGACAGTACGTGCGCCGGGGGTACCTATCGCAAGCATCGTCGACCGGGGGGCATTGGGATATCCAGTGGGTGCCCCCGGTGTTGCGTCGCCGGGTGGACGTCGCCGCTCCCTAGGCAGAGAGAGAGAGAGAGAGAGAGAGAGAGAGAGAGAGAGAGAGAGAGAGAGAGAGAGAGAGAGAGAGAGAGAGAGAGGAGAGAGAGAGAGAGAGAGAGAGAGAGAGAGAGAGAGAGAGAGAGAGAGAGAGAGAGACGAGTAGACGACGAGACGGACGACGACGACGACGTACGACGGACGACGACGACGACGACGGACGACGACGACGACGACGACGACGCGACGCGACGACG
>NW_012130080.1:1604737-1610956 GCF_000143395.1 Atta cephalotes | reverse complement strand
AGAGAGAGAGAGAGAGAGAGAGAGAGAGAGAGAGAGAGAGAGAGAGAGAGAGAGAGAGAGAGAGAGAGAGAGAGAGAGAGAGAGAGAGAGAGAGAGAGAGAGAGAGAGAGAGAGAGAGAGAGAGAGAGAGAGAGAGAGAGAGAGAGAGAGAGAGAGAGAGAGAGAGAGAGAGAGAGAGAGAGAGAGAGAGAGAGAGAGAGAGAGAGAGAGAGAGAGAGAGAGAGAGAGACGAGACGCCCCGGCGGGCGTCGCGACGCTGCTCGGTAGCGCCATGAACTAAAAGTCCGGGCGCCACCGCGCGCCAGTGCCGAGCCCGCGATCGTGGCGAGCGTACGCGTGTCTCGTTCGTACCGTGTATATAACGCGCGCGCGGTGTTGTAATATACACGGTTCCTCGGCTCTCGCGTGCATCTCGCAAGCAAGCAAGCGAGTGAGCGAATGATCGATCAATCCATCCGTGCGGAATTGTTTGCCGACGAAATTGTAAAAAACGCGCGCGCGAAAAGATTTTTTTTTCCCGTTGCTTCTCTCTCGCATCATCCCTACGGACAGCCATCTCGGGAAACCGCTCCGTTAATAGCTCCAGGATTTGTAAGGTGGTCGTTGTCGAATTTTGAAGCGGGACCGCCCGCCACAGCGGGGAGTCCCAGGCTCTCGGAGCGTCTTTCTCTCATCGGAGCACGTCGTTCCATTCTTTTCCTCTTTTCCCCTCATCGATGAAAAGTCCGTGTTCCGACTTTTCTCCATCGGTCGCGTCCTTCCTTTTATCCAGCGCTACTGTAAATCACGGAAGGTCGATAGTCACGGTGTGTGACGTGATTCCCGGTGCATCGCCAGGATTTTTCCAGCTGGAGATTCCGAGATTGTCGCATCTCTCTTCCTCTCTTCTCCTCTCTCTTTCTCTCTCTCTCTCTCTCGACCTCTCTTTTTTTATTCTTATTCGACGTCGATTCATCGCGTATCGGATGGGAGCAGTCGCGCGGCGACGGTGGTGGTGGCTTAACGAGTTCCGCGGCTTTTTATCGGCTGGCCGATACGGTGATTGGGAATCCGCATCCCGGCTGTCCCAGCTAGGATTTTCGTCGTTTTCATCGGCGAAACGATCAGTGTCGATGTCGCTTCCATCGGCGGTGAAAGAGCGACGGGAGGTGCCGACAGGTGTTTTTGCTAAGTAAATACGGTACAACTGGCTGATAGATGAAACATGTAGATCCATGAATGGGTCCTCACGAGAGCAAGCGAGCAGTAGATCGGTACTGTTCGATATCGATGAGATCTCCCAATTTTCTTCACGACACAGGGCAGTATAGCCCTTCGAATCGCTAAAGAGATTTTCCTCGTAGAAGAGAATTCCCTCAAGACGCGAATTGAAAAGTGAGGATTTGAATTGAGTATCTTTTAATGATACGATCAGTCGATTCTCGTTCATTGGAAAATCAGTGCAAGAAAGTTACATATGAACAACCATTTGAATGTATTACTAATCGTAATATTCCGACCTTTATCTTTATTAATTTTCTTCTTGTCCCCGTTAGAGAAGAATTCCTTCCAAACACGAATTGAAGAGCGAGGACTTGAATCGATTATCTTTTAGTGTTATAATAAAAATTAATCGCAAGAAAGTTACGTGTTTTATATTATCATTAACCTAATCGTGGAATTTCGAATTTTGTTTTATTTATTTTATTTCTCGCTCTCGTTTCAGAGGAAAATTCCTTCTGTTTGCTAATTGAAGAATGAGAATTAAATCTTAAATTTGTTGTTTTTAATCATGTTATAATCAGGCAATTCAACAAAAATTGATGCAAAATTGAATATTAAATGTTTTAACGGATCATTCGAATGTACCACTGGCCTAATCATGAAATTTCGACCTTTAGTAATTTCACTTCTCGCCCCCGTTTAAAGCGACCTCTCCGCGATAATTACGCGGATGCGGCGTGTTTAATATTCGTTTAATTAATCCAGCTCGTGTTTTCGAACACCATACATGGCGTTTCACAAACGGTTCCAGGCTATGTGCTTGTCGTTTAGGCTTTGGTGTTCTACTGCGCGTAGTTTGTAAAGTTCGAATTTGAAAATGAGTGAAAGTTGACAAAAATTTGTATTTCAAAACAACAGGATAAAACGCGATCTACGATAAAAAGCGCATCCTAAAATCCTCGCTATGTTATTCTCGTCAGCATTTTCCTTCTGATATGCGCGATTAGCTAGTCGTAATTCCTGGATTAACGAATCCAAGGTGGTGGCTGATGAACATGTTTTAACGAGCATTTTCAGTTAACGCGACGGTGACATTCTTGGTAACCCTCATGCTCAGGACACATATTTCGCGTATCTGTCACGCGTTGATTCCTCCGCAGGCACCCCATTGAGAGTTTGCCCTATTAACAAATTTGATTTGTCGGTGACTCCAGCTTCTAGCCGTGAAACGGGTAGTTAACGATTTTCCTCGCTAAGCACCCCGGCTCTTTTGCCAACAAATTGGAGCTGGCATGTCACGAGACTTTTCGGCACCGAGGTGCTAGAGAGGAAAGAAGGCGCTATAACAAAATGTTATCATTAGCGGTACCTCCTTTCTCGTTCGACGAATATTACCCTGGAGTGCCGGATTATTTGGTTTTTAAACGTGGTGTAAAACGCGAAAAGAACTGTTGAATCGACGAGTAGAGGCGCTTAAAAACCATAAGGAAACTAGGCGATAGGAAAGAATCATGGACGTTCATGGAAGAACACATAACCAAGGTTCTCGCGGAAATATCAATTAACGCATGCAAAAAAAAAGAAAAGAAAAGAAAAGAAAAGAGAAAAAGAGAAAAGAAAATGCAATCTCATTTCTTGCCGCAAGGTCAGAGATGGAATTACTTATCGGCTGGCTAAGACTTTTAACTTCCGTGAAAACCGATAAATTCATTGGATTCTACTTTCCAACGAGTACGCATCCCCCATCCGCGGTTTGTCGGCGCAAGTTTTAAACTAGTAAAACTTTCCCGCGGCCTAAAACGTGAGGAGATGTATAAGTAAATTCGATTTAATAGCATAAGTTGAATCATATATCGTCATTAAAGCAGAACCGACTTCCATCGGACTTTTCGTCAAAGAAAAACAACATGTGCGATGTATCGAGGATATAGAACTAAAATCGAAATTGTGAATGATATCTTCGCTGTGTAATATTTTGCAAGACTTAATTCATTTTTAGTGGTTTTGTTACAATCGTCGTCTTGTATTCGAGCTATTTATTCAAGTATTTTTAAACTTATTTTTACTTACGATACTTTTACGTCACAGTTAACTATGAGAGAGATGTACATTCGAGAGAAATGTTAGATCCTCTTGTGGAGTGATGTATTGAATGTTTGAACGTGCGAGAAACCATAACATCCGGAATAGAGCAGAGGAGGAGGACTTTGCCAAGGATAGGATGTTACCAGATGTGCTGTTTGCTAACGAAATTTCTAGTGAAAAAAAATAGGAGCTCGTGAAAATTCCATGTGTTGACGTTCTCTATCTATGTTGTGTTGAAATTTGAAGAAGAAGAAAGTAGAAAAATGAAAGCGATCACAATTGATTCTTGAGTCATTGTCCATAATTTTATTTTTACGACTACCACAAACAGTCTACGTCTTCGCGCAGTTTCATAAACAATATCTACATGGCTATGAACTGTTTTCGCGTTTGTATTAATGCGACTTTTATAGTTGGACAAACATTCGAAATGCAGTAGAAACAATAACAATATCGTTGGAATTCTCTTTCGCGGAGAAAAGAAGTTGGTAATTCGTACAAAATGACGTAGCTTCGTGGAAACGTTCTATCGCAATTCTTTATCGATCGATCTGTCTGACCACAAAACTGTAATTTATCAACTAAAGTGGGGTACAATTTCGCAAGATATTTTTCTTCAGCCCTTGAAATATAAAGCTAACATTTTACAATGTTTTCTTGAGAGTTTCTCAAGAATAAATTCATTTGTACACACAATTTGGCATTATGGAATTATCATTTATTTCTTATTATCTACTTATAATTTTTTTATATGGAAACGTCTTTGGGATAGGTGTAGCGTTATAAGAATATCCGATGCAGCACATCGATGGCGCAGAAGTTTGAGGATTAGACTAGTTGGAAGACCGCTCCGTTCATGGATCCTTTAAAGTTGCTCGAGGTCTTTTAAACTTGAGTACGAAGTTGGCTGGGACGGTATGGAAGAACGCCACGGAGGCTCCGGCAATTAATCACTTAGCGGTTTTATTCAATTACGTTCCGCTGCGGAGCAGAGGACGTTGAGTGCCGTTGAAAGTGGCGAGTTGAGGAAGATGATAGCGGAATGCACCGGAGTTTGACGAAGATGAGTACCGAAGCGATCAACGAATTATCATCCGAGCTGAGCTTCCTGAGAGAAGCTGTGGAAATCTCTCGTAAAAGTGTTATTCGAGCCCGCGGTTTGCCGTAATGACGACATGGCGTCGCGTTCTTGGACGAATAGCCACTTGGTACGCTTTTGCACGCTCCGAGTTCTTATCGATCATCGATAGCGATGAAGCTTACTAAGAGGAACAATCTACCTAGAGATCCTCAAGTAAGAGTCTAGTCACACGAGACAAATATGGTCGCAATATTTGAGTCTGCATTGTAGAGAGAGATATATTCAGGCCATTTTCCAAAATTTACTACCAGAGCTGAAAATCTATCTAGTTTAATCTAGTTTACGTGTACTATAGATTTTCAACTGGCAGTCAGTGGAACAGTCGACAGCAACTAAAAGTAACATATCATTTATAATTTCGCACTCAACAATATAAATGTAACATAGCATGGTGTTACGTAACAGTTACATTGTTCAGTGTGAAACTGTAACAGATGTTATATTGCTTTAATTGGTGTCGATTGGATAGGCTTCGTAAGCTTTATATATGTTTTATTAAATTCTTTAGAGTAGAATCTCATTTAAAAAAATGAAAATTGAGCCAGTCTTGAAAAAGAGCAGCTCAATTTTCAATCGTTAAGAGTAAGATTTCATTCTTCAGAATGAGGATTCATTTTAAAAATTTTAGAGAATGGTCTATTCTATATACTCTGCAATACATAGCGATCGCTGCAATATTTATATATAATTGTCTCGTGAAAAGACTATTAAAGCCAAGTTTTTCATTTTCTGATTAACTTGTTAGAAGAACTAATCTTAACGATGAGATCAAAATTATTTTTTCTAGTTATAGTTAATCACTGAACTGATAATTTTGTAGTGACTAACATTCAAATTTACCAAAATTATCAATTTAGTAATTAATCATAAATAAAATCATTAAGAGAAACTAGAAAAAAGCAATTTTTATACTATTATTACGTTAAGACTAATTATTATTAGTTAAACAGAGAATGAAAAATTGGACTTGAATGACTAGACTCTCACTTGAGGGTTTCTAAATCTACCTTCGTTTGTGACTCGTACACGTCTTTCGTGCTCGCCGCGCGATAAAATACATGTGCGGGCGAGTGACACGCAAAATATGAGCGTGCGAGGGTGAAGGTGGAAGGAATCAGCGATATATAACAAAATGAATATTCACTTGAGCTGATCATTAGAGGCGTATTCATATCCCACTTTTCCCGTGGCGAACAACTTCAGTCTCTCTTCGAGGCGAGAATGATGTCTCTCGATCGCTACGTTGACTCTTCATTTCCATGAGCTTTTCGAGCGCTTCTCGCCCGTAGAAGTTTGTCGCACGACTGATCCCTCATGCAAGTTTTCCTACCCTCGTTTCATCGAGCTCGCCCAGTACTCTGGTCCACTGCTCCCTTTATCCTCAGCGATATCTTCGTCGCGATTCCTTCCACTTCCGCTGCTTTAACATTCCATGCTCCCGTCGAGAAATCCCGTTCGAATCGGAGCGCGAATCCGGCCGCCTCCAAAGTTCTCGTTGGAGATGCGAAAGCAAGATAGATCCAACCGAGAGAGAAAGACACTCGAAATCATGACCACTTTGCGATAAAGCGCATTCCCGAGCGCACTGCTGCTTCGGTTTTCACAAACCATTGGTTTAGTGGAAACTCGAACGGCTTTCGTCTTGTTTTGCAGAACGAACGAGGAAGCAGGTCGCCAACATCTGCGAATGGGTTCATCAGTGAATGAACGGGTGATGTGATTCATACGAGATACTTTTCCTTTCTGTGAAAAGGGATTCGTGGAGATCCGCGGTTAAATTTCGTACGGAA
>NW_012130080.1:1563972-1604514 GCF_000143395.1 Atta cephalotes | reverse complement strand
GAGAGAGAGAGAGAGGAATAGAGAGATCTAGTCTCTCGCGAAGACCGGACGAGGGAGGAGAGTGATATGAGTGTTGAACGCAAGATCTTTCGTGACGTTAAACGGCGATTAAGTGGCGAGCGGTTCGTAGGAAATACCATCGAGTGATCGGCACGCGAAGGAAGACCGGACGTCGCGCGAGGATCGGGTGGATTGGAATAGCGAGAGAGAAAGAGAGAAAAAGAAAAAGACAAGAAGAACGTAATAGTAGTGTGTCTTTTTGGTTGCGTGAAGAAAGCGAACTTACGCGTGCGGCAAGAGACGAGAAAAGTGAAGACGAGCTGGAGGACGGCCGAGTGGAAGTAGCCTCGAGGTGGGAAGGAAGGTGAAAAAAGATGATGTGGTGCCATCCGATCGTTCTCTTCGCCGGCCTGCTCACCGTCGTCCGTGCTCAAGGTCAGTGTGTTGCCCGGCATCTTTCATCTTCTTTTATTCTTACTTCTCCGTTTCCCATTATGGCGCAATTATGTCTTACTTTGCGTTCTCCCGCTCTCTCTACCCTGTACCCGGTTATTCCTCGACTTCGACGGTATCTCTGTGATACGACGAGAGACCGTGCGGATCTCCGAGATCTCGCACTCAGAGAGAAAAACATATGGTAGCAATTATAAAAAGAACAACTATAAAGTTTTATGTAGAATTAATATATATATAATTATTGCAATTATAAAATTAATAGTTTATTTAATTATGTAAAATAATTATATATATAACTTTCCTGGTAGCAATTTATTGACGATACATTGGTTAAACGTTAGGTATATATTGAGTAATATTTTATCAGTATCAATAAATGTGTTACTAGGATTGTATACAGTTGTCATCTTCACAGTTGTCATTATATGTATTTTTCTCTAAGTGTGGAGAGATTTTTACCTTCTAGAAAATCGCAAAAATGCGATTCCGTGTTTCGCGTTCGCGTATCGAATCTTTCGTCGCGAGAAATGTTAAACATTCCGTTCATTCTGAAAGAGACTTTTCGCTAACTTAATAGCAATCGAAACAATAATTTATGATGACAACCAAAGTGGCAGATTAGGAAGTAAAGTTACCGTTTGTACGATGAAAATCGGAGGGTATGGAATTAGTTTAATTGTTTGGCGCTACTTATCTGACGTTTAAAAATGTTGAGAGTAAGCTGTGCAGCACGCAGCATTTTGCAAAAAGTTTGGTCCTAGTAATATTGCATTACGGTATAATGCGGCCACAAAAGCGGCGCCCATTTGCTTTTGTCAAACTTTTTATGTACACATAGGTCTTCTGGCACGAAGTAGAATTCAGGATCCACGCGGGCGGAGGATGACGCGAATTTTAATTACACGGTTTTCCGTCATACGGACCGGCTATATAAACGCTCATACTCTGTACTCGTGAAAGTTTTCAAACGGTCACTCTTTCTGAACAATATACTACTACAAAGCTTTTAACTAACAGATAAGCCTTCTACAAAAATTATTTTATCGAATGCGATATTTTTTTCTTAAACTTACATTAATCTCATGATCGACACACTCGTGGTCGATTAATTCTTACACACTGAAAAGAACTTAATATGGGACATTTTTTCATATTTTATACGAATCTATTGTTAATTATATTTTCGTAACGGTGTAATTTATATACATTGAACGTAGAATTCACACAAATTTTTCTTAAAAATGTTCTTCACGCAAATTGAAAGTCTCCCATATATGGTGATATCGAGATTCTTCGTATTACGACATACGAGCTTATCGCTGTGGGATAAATCATATTTGTCGTCGGTATAGAATCTTGCACGGCGCAACTTTTCATCCCTGTCGGATATTTCGTTCGCGAGTGAAATTTGTTTAACACACCATTCAAGTCTATTTCCCTAACAATAGCGCACGTGCCAACATTCACGTGTAACGCCGTGGTTTCACGCGTATCTGCTGACGTCTACCCATTGTCGCGGGCGGCCATTAATCATCGTCGCACGAGGACGCTTCCTAAAAGCAACAACAATATTATTTTACCAGAGTGTCGCGCGATTTTCCCGGGCGCTTTTTTTTTTATTTAAAACTAACCAAGTTTTTTTACAGTTACGAGCATTACGCGCAATATTGCGCGAGGATATTTCTCGTCGTTTTCTACCTTTCTCTCGCGCGACTCTTTTCTTTAATTGCTTGCTTTTGAAGCGAGAGGATACAGAAACGGTGACGGAAATAAGAGAGGCAAACGGACACAGCCGGGGTTTACGATGCACTTAGCCTGTGGTCGTTTATTCAGTACGAATTTCTTTTTTACGCTGGATTTTTCTGAATGTTTATCGAATCGGGAAAACTTTCTCTAGCGATGGAACATGCCGATGAAAATTTTATGATTCCGAATATGTCCACAGCCAATTATCAATACGTTCGGAATTTTTCTTTTTAAGAAGTGTCAAATTTAGACTTGATTATCGATAATATGTATAAAAAAACATGAACAGAAATAAAAATAACACTCGTATATTTTCAAAATGATCGAATGAATAATCATACAAGTGATTAGCACTCATTACATTTCTCACGAATTACACACCAATAATCGAGTTATCGTTTTTCATCTCTTTTCACTATTATCGATTTTTAAACCACATTCGAAATGTGAAAATTCAGTTACCAATTTTATATACCTTTCCAATTTTTAATTCTCTGTTATGTAGAGGTAGACTCGAGATAGTAGTTTCGAATTCTATATTAATTTTTGTAACAAGTAATTAAAACATAGTGAATGCTTATGATTTGCAAATTATATCAGTGTTTCGACACAAATCGCTTTCTTCTTGTTTGGCCTTTAGATTGTCTGTTATTAAAATATTCATATATTATATCTATTTACACACATATATATATATTCACATTTCGGTGGCTTTGATACACCTTATTATATATAGTAACACAAAGCATGGAGATTATCGGTGGTATTTACAAGTCGGTGCTTTCACCAAATTGATTTTCCGGGGTTTCGTTCGCTGTTTGCACGTTTAATTATGCGCGCCATTATTCCTGCGCTGCAAATAATGTAGCCCGCCGCTCATTAACTTTTTACGATACCAATTTTTGGTTGAAAATAACTTTAGCGCCCATCAATTTCTGGCGGGCGTGCTATTGCAGTTCCTTTTACGGTTAAATCTACGGCTTTTAATGGATAATATCAACAAAACAGCTTATTACTCATCGTAATTTCAGTGGTAGCCTTCCGCTTTCAGTTTATCTAGTTTAGTAATCACTCTACAGCGTGAATATTTACAGTTCGTCACTGTTCATTTCACGTAAAGGGCAATTTTAAAGTCGTCTAAACTAGGCTAAGAAGATAATAAAAGTTCAGCTTAGCAGGAGGAAAAAATGTATGTATTGATGTCAACAGATTCACTGTTACGTCTATTTCTGATCCCATTCTCTCAGAAAAGATTTCTGATAATGAGGCAAAAAATATTCTTGACATATTTGATCTTATATATAGTAATAAAAATATAGTAATAAAAATGAAACAGTATTAAAATTAACAAGTTATCTTTATCCCTAATGTTTTAACATACGATGCTGATGCCATAGTTATGATATAAAATCGATATTCAAGGTATACTGAGAGAAAGGATTGTTAATTTAAGCCACCAGTATCTTTAAGAAATGATTTGTAGATACAGTGATAACAAATTATTATTTTTATTTGTTATGACTTACTTAGTCTGCTATTTCAACTAATTATTAATAATAGAAGCAATTTATGTAAAATCTATAAACCTATTTTTTGATAGACTTTTATTTGCTAGCATACTCGATTATTTTAATTTATATTGTGTATTATTTATTACATACGAATAATAACTGATTGATTCATTTTCCTTCCAAACCATCACATCCTTTTTTTTGTTTCCATAGCAAACTCTCATTTCTCTCAGTATTTATTTTAAATTTAAGATTTTTCATTTAAGAGTAAAATCGATTAAGAATAAAATATTTCTTTGCTAATAATAAATATGATCATTCTTATTTTATGATAGATTGAAGAGTAATAATTGGATTTGAAAATATATGGATTTTCTATGGGTGCATTGTTAATTCTCATAATTGTATCGGAGTGTATCTTCGTGAAATCCCTCGTGCTCTTTCTTTTTTTTTCTTCTTGGACGGGGGGGGGGGGGTGACGGGAAATACTCTGAGCCGCCACTAGTCGAAGTCACAGGGTTCCTTTGTGTAATCAAATTCAAGCCGCACGCGTACGGGCGGGTGGATCTATATGCGTTTATATGTGCGTCGTGCGTGCGTGTACATACGCCCGCGTGCGTGCCGTACGATCATTGAGGCGTGGTCGGTGAATTACGTGTCCCCGACATATGTCCCCCTGGGTATAATCCCTCTCCCCCCCCCCTTCCGCTTATTCCTATCGCGCACCCCCAGCGAATCGTCCGGTTACCATACAGTCACGTATGCCCCGGCAGGGTTTCTCGGTCGAGCAGGTTGTCGGCGTGCGTGTGTCCGGTCAAGTTTTTTTTCTTATGGCTGGGGACATGCGACATCCCGTTTCTTTCGTGAGTACGGAGGATTACTGTGCAAAGTATCGCATCCGCTGATCGTCTTTCTTTCTCTCTCTCTCTCTTTTTACGTCTGAAAGGTAACTTTAATAATAAAGTTACTCGTCAGAAACATATTGAATCGGTAATGCAGTAAATGGAACAGAATACGAAAGAATTCCATCATCTTATGCTCGTTTCCACTAATATAAATTAACTTTAATCTAAGTTCATCTTATTCCTTCATCTTCTTCTAATTCTTATTTAGAAAAAGGATGAAGAATGAGAGAGAGAACCGAGATTAAAGTTAACATTAGAAGTATCAAATGATCATTATTGACCCAGTTTCATTTTTTTAGATTAGTTTAATAGGATTTACATTATTTTAATTTAGATTAGATTAATTATATTTCTTATATAAAATATAAAATTCTGAAAATTGTTGATTTTTCAATTATTACGTCTCTTACGGTAAAATTGATTTCTCAATTATATTCTTTATAATGAAATTAATTTTTCTTATCACTTTATTTTCAAAATAATTGTTTAATCCTTTTAGTGAGTGAGAAACTTTGGTATTTCTAATGTTAATCTACATAGAAACGGCCATTATTATTTGAAAACTTTGTTATTTTCAATTGCTTCAGCTTGTGGTAGTAGATCTTACAAAGTGATTTAAAATAAAAGACTTTATTTTCTGACTTTGTTTTCCGAAGAATATAACTTGACCATTCTCTTCTGGTGTATTTCAATATTTGTTCAATACACACCTTAAACAACTCAAAAATAGCAATCCCTTCACGAAATTTGCGCGTGTAAACTATATTGAATGAGAGATAGGGAGAATACAATCCATCGTTTCACGGGTATGATTTAGGAATAGTCAAGATTGCCGGTCGACGAACAGGTAATTCGTTAAAAGTCAAATAACGGGCGCCTGTCGCAATGTGGATTTGACTCGCGCGCGAGAAATGGCGCACACGGGATTTCTCGCATCCCCGTTATTTACAGAAACTCCGAAAGCCGTATCGCATTTCACGACGCAACGACAGTGTAAAATCGCGATATATCTTTAAAGCCTTCTCCTCTTCTTCTTGTCGCCTATCCCTCCTGTCAGCTATTACGTTTCACGAATTGTGATGCCGTTTATAACCGACATCTCACGTTTCGGATTATTCGTGAGTACATAATGGGTGGCTTTGCGGATATAGATACATCGGAAGTAAAAAACGCGAATAGATTATCATACAGCTTACGAAAATTCATCACAAGTGTACCGATGGTTAAAAGATTCTCAATTGATTTATTTAATCGGTTGCTGATTAGGAGAGTTCGATGTGCTAAAAGCTACTTTGTAAGACCAAAGTTAGGAGAACGTTAAGCGAACATTAATCCCATTACCTCTCCGCGAAAGACACTTGCCGATTGCCATTTTCCGCATTAATTATTTGAATCCTGTTGCCTAAGTATCCAATATATTATGCAGGCTAAAGAAACTAATGAGTTTTAGACGAGCGGCCATTAAGCGATTACGCGACTTTTCCTCATGCTATACGAGCGATAATGAGACACGCTTGTGAGGAAAACGTGGGACTTAGATAAATAGTTGCGACGAGGGAGAGGCGGGAGTAGTGAGAGAGCGAGTCTCAGGGGTGGATCAATTCTACACGTAGATTAGACCCGACGATGGTAACGATAACAATAATTTGTTCCGTCGCTTTACACGAATGACTCGCCTTGAGTAATTGGATCGCTGCGAGCGTCGCGCTCGCATAAAAAATTATTTCCTTCTCGATTAAACGAGATATCGTACTATGCTCTGGTATCTCCGACAAATGCGCATTTATTAGCACGGATTTTTTTTACATGATTTATGTTAAACTTTGCTTAATCTTTCAAAACTGACTGGGTCTATTTGGAGTCATTATACAGAGATTGTTTGAATAATAAAGATTCCGATGAGTAAAAATAATTCAGTATAATTTCTCTATGAAATATTGTTAAGATAAATAATACGTTATTATATTTAAATTTATTTTAGTTCTTAATTATAGAAATTTTATGTCAAACAATTCGATTTTCTTTATATAATATTACATCTGCAAAGCTTTCTGCACTAATTATGTGAAAATTAATTCATTTCACTGAGATTCAATTTTTCATAAAATTATCTTTAAACTTTATTATTAAAATATAATTAGAATTCATTCTTTTTATACGAGTTATATCGTTTTGGTTCTTTGAAATTAATTATTATTTTTTATCCAACATATCTATTAAATGAGTATCAGATCCACTTACAGATCCAATGTTAGTAATCATGTTACAGATTTTTGCGTCAGCTCTGAAGGATTAAATGTAAGCAACGACGTAGCGCTTCTTTCGTAACGCAATCATTTTCGACAAATTCCACTGAGGTTCACGGCACCAGGTGCGAGTTACCTGGCCCGTGAGACGAATCGCGCGCAAACAGGAGCGAAAAGCAGGGCAAGGATAGACCATCTTCTCTCGCGCCGGATGATATCGCGGAAATAGGGATGAGATGGGCGTTGCCCGTAACGTCGCGAACTACGCGCAGTACAGTCTGCCTTATTAAAGCTCTCAGATACCCGGAGTAAGTTTCATGTTCAAAGAGCTTGGGCTGCATGAGAGGCGCTGGTCTTTGGCACGCTTTCGTGCAGACGCGACATCCGAGTCGCGACAAGCGCCGCGTCGTTTGCGCATATCGGAGAAACTTATATAGCATCTGCGTCTTCCCTTTTTCACATTCGTCTTTTTATCTTACCTTCTTATTATATAGCATGTTTTCGCTGGGTCGGAAGTTGGCAAATTTCTACAAAGTAATATAACGTGTCGTATCATGAAACTTTATAACTACGCGGAAATAATTTTGCTAAAGAATCTAAAAAATTAGCTATGTGAAAATGATTTTGTTGAACTGTCAAAAAATTATTATGTAGAACGTTCGAGTTTTTATAATGAACATTATTGTAAAAAGTTTTGACTGTTTAGTAGCCAGCTCAAGTGTCCTACATAATTATTTATGGTCTAACAAAATCATTTTCAAATCTATATCTATATATTGTAGTTACATTTTTAAATATCTTAGCTGTTCTTTGTGTATACATACGCTACAAAAGTCGCTTCGAACGGCAATGTTTGCATAGAGGCTGCTGATTCTTCTTTTTACTGGCACAGAGATTTCATTTTGCCTCAGCAAAAATAATACGTATTTCTCTGCGCGTGTCGCGAATAAATATCTCGATCCTCGTAAAACCGATCTGTTAAACGTCCGTCACGTCCACAGGATAAAAAGGTTAATTTTAGCGATGAATAGAATAATACGTGCGTGTTTATGACGGAATTAGATATCATAAATCTCATGCGCATGATACTGCGAATAAGACTATTTCGTCAACGACGACGACGATGGCAGTGGCGGTGGTGGCGGCGGCAATTATAACGCCGTGTGTTAGCCAACACAACGGCGCACAACCCTATTGTGGTTTGCAGGGTTAATTGTATCGATTCGATACAGCTCCGCGTGTACCATGAATTTCCTCCGCGCTGTTCGGCGGCCCAGGGTTATCACCGATTACCGGGATAACTTTCGAATCGTACGGTAATGATTTGTGATCGACAGCGAATTTGCATACGCGTGCGGCGCGGCGCCGGACTACCAGGGGTTATACCGATCTGAAGGGAAGGTTGTACAGGCGGAGAAGCCGCGCGCGCGAGTAACGTGTTCCCGCTACGACTAAACTAATCGAGGAGAGAATTGTACACGTATGCGCGTTACTGGCACCGCCGGCAGTCACGTATACCTCCGTCCGTATGCCGTTCCAGTTTTCCACAGTTTAAAGCCCTTCCGTGGCACCGATCAACGGCGATAAAGTACACGTATTAACGCCGTTCCACTCGCGATCGTTATATGTAGAAAATCGCTCCCCGATACCGATCGCATATACGATACTTTATATAAACCCGATACAACTAAAAGCGTCGGTGCGCATCGTCGCGACGGAGGACGTTGCGAATGAACGGAAAAGTGAATATAGAGACGGCGCGAATCAGGGTACACATTTCATATATTGGAAAAAAGAGTCTGGTTGTATTAATGAAAATTTGTGAAAAATGAATAAGAATTTTATAGTTAAATCTATTATAATTTCTAATCAAGGTAAGAGATATCCAATCATGATAACCGGAATTCTAATTGATTTGATCAGAATTTATTGCTTTATTTTCAATCAAAAATATTTCTCCGTGTTTTATGTTATTTAAGACAATGGAATTATAATCTTTTACATATATACGAATATTGGAATCCTCTTTGGACATTGTCTTTTTACAATATTAAATAGTGTGTAATCGTTGAGTAATGTAAACATTGTAGAACAAAATTAACCGGATTTGCGAAGATCATATCCCTTTCAAACAGCAATCGCGTATAACATTTTTCCTACGATTGCTTATGGCAGTTAAATACAAGGCGTGGTTTACAGATGTATATTTAATTGGAAATTCATATTTGATTCAGTAAGAATTTAATATCCGCTGCGAGCAAGGTAATCGTATTACATAAATATATGCGCGGACGTAGCTAAATTTTCCTATTGTTTACGTAAACTATTCGATATTACCGCGTATTACATATGTGAATTATAAACGGGAATGTTATATAACGGATTCATTGGATCAATTACAACCATAATTTTCGTATAATTCGGATAAGCACATTTCGGACATGTATTGTTTCGAAAATGTTAATTTTCAAAAGCTGTGGAAGAACTGCCGCAGCAAGAATTCATTTTAGAAACATGAAACTTTTTTGATAACGTATTCAATATGTCAAGAAGAAATATTTTGCGTTAAAAAATTATCAGATCATGTGTTTTCTCGCCGGTTGAATTTTCTTTCTCTTTGTGAAACACTTTTTGTCCACAAATTGTAAAAATTTTAAATTTAATCGCGAGTTTGATTAAGGGCTCTGCGATGGAAAGGCTCGACCGTGGCAGCAGCCGTAACACGTCGCACGGGGCTGGTAAAATTATGTTAAATGAGAAAATGCCAACCGTTTTATTACATGAGCTCGGCAAGCCCGTCCGTTGCACTATTTTTCCATGCACCTTCATCGTTGCGTTTTACGAGCCACATACCGTGCGTTACAGAGCGCTTGATCACGCCTCTGCGACTTACGCTTATGGCATTAACCTGAATGGAGAACGGAAAGAAGAAAACAAATTGATAGGTCACGCGACATCGAGTATATTATTTTTAGCGTAGAGGATGTAGCACGCTAATATAGGGCTGCTTATCGTTCAAAATTATTTATTATCGTTGAATCAAATTAACCATATGTTAGCCTTTGAGTAGATGAGCTAGCACTTCGAGTATAATTTTTTTTAAAACCTTATTCTGAAAAAGAAAAATAACAAGCAATAAAAAGCCATTTTTTTTATCAGGCTGCACTGAATAAAACTATCAAATTAATTATTAATTTCCTATGCAGTATTGTGACAACTATATAGTATAATGTAATAACTATATAATATATTATAATAATTATGTAATAAAGAGAATACAATAATTTGATGGATATCTAGGAAAATTACCTACATTCTTATCAGGGATATAATTACAAAATTAAAATTTTTTGGAATGTTCTGCACTACTAATTTGCGTATCTTTAAGCCATCTACCTATTTAAAAATTAAAACAATGATACAAGTATCGTTACTAACGCGAGACCCAAGAACCGTCGTTCACCGTCAGATTGAGAAACCTTTTCATATATAGATTGAAAATACCACTGTGTTTATGCAAAGCGAAAACATAAAACTGGCGTGCAGCTATAGGTAGAGATTTTAGAGAAGTTAAAAGAACGCAAAAAGTTAAAAGAACCTGGACGGAGAAACGAGTGGAATACGCGAAGGAGAATGTAAGGTCTGACATTTTTTTATACTGACGCGGAAAGCAAACCGTATCAGAACGAATTTGAATCGTCATATTGGAAATTCCCGTTCTTTGTCTTTCTTTACCTGTCTGGTTCTTTTCACTGTTTCCTTTCGTCTATTTAAGGTGGTCGCTTCTACTCTCCTCATCTCCGAGCTCGTCGGTGACGACTTCCGTGTACACGAGGTCAACTCTCGTTCCTCTCTCATTCTCTCTTGCCTACGAGAAGAGAGCTCGTGCTTGCGCTAAAGCCCGACAACTTTTCGTTTCAGCATTGCAAATTGTTTGGCACGAGCCCGCCGACGGTAGCTACTTAGGTAGCTGGAAGCACACGTTACAGTTGGATGTAGCGACATTTGTGGCGTCGCATTTCAATTTACCCTTTTCTCTGTAACCATCGCCACCGTCGCAGACAGGATTTACGGTCAACGCCGTTGTACTTTTATCCCTTGTCGCGATTCAAATTGTTACGCGTCGCTCTTCATGTATTTTTCATATATGCCCCAATTTGTTACTCCGATGTCATTAGAATTTCGCCAACTGTGCAGCACCCGTCACAAAATTGTCTCGGTTATCAGTTAGCGAGGGCGTCATGTTTTGATGATCGACATTTCAACGTGATCGTTGTTCGCAGAATTTAATTATTTGTGTTAACTTTGTGTCTTTTAACCCTCCGAAATTAATGCTAAATCTGTTACGTTGGATCTGTAAGACTTCATTAATTTAAGTTAATTAAAACGCATGGCGTTAATTAATTTCGAGGAAATGGCATAACTTGTAGGAAAAAAAAATATTAAGTACATTTTAATGAGAAAAATTAAAATTTCAAATGTATAATATAAGAAAATTAAATTATTTGACATTTTTGATAAAGAGATTTACAATTCAGTGAGTTTAATAGACTATTGTCATTATTGTCAATTCTAGAAAGTTATTTATTATTGTCAATTCTAGAAACGCATATTTCACTAAATTGCATAGATTTTTGTCAAGTAAATATCCGAATGATACTTTATATGAAGAATTCAATGATTTCGGAACTTAATTAATTATTTATAAATCGAAAATGCGAGTGATGTTTAATTTTTAAGTAGATAAATACATTAAAAATAAATAATAAGTGGATAGGTAAAATCTTCAGTAATCCTAAAATGTTTTCATTCAATTTTATATTTTTCTATTAATATATAATGTTATAGTTAAATTTAAAGATTAGTTATACTCTTATAGAGAAGAGATAGAGGAATGTAAAAATAATGAATTTTAAGACTTCTCATCTGTAATACGTTCATTTTTTTCCAAAAGTAAGTTTTAAAGAAAACTATACCCATTCAAAGTGCTCTGTAGCGACTCCACCTATTTACTTAAAGATTTAATTAGGACAACGTTTCCGAACTGTGCAAACTGAAGAATTGTGCATGGCCATATCGTCGATCGCATTTTAATTAATCTTACGTTATCATGAGACACTCAGAAAAAAGCTTCATTCTTGCAGTAAGAACATTCGCGGCGATCCGGCGCGCGTCCCATCATGAAATCGCGGCACGGTTTATTAGGTAACTTTTTAATTAACGAGACCCAATAGTTGTGAGAGCTTCCCGGGAGGAAAACGAACGGATGGACGTGCTAGCAAAAACCCGGCATTGGCCTTCCGGTCGGGGCATGCGTGGGACGGGTTTCACTATTAATCAGACGTCTTTTCAACTACCCTCGACCGACGTTTACACGGTCCTCTCGTGAGTTACGAACAATTTTAATCGATGGAGTTGAGCTTAATTTTTGGTCCAATTAGCCCGCGTGACCGATCTTCTCGGTTGTTAGGTAACAACAGGCGGACTGCGGTTAGGGGGAGAACCAATAAAATACAACGGCCGATTTAATTACTTCCACATTACACTTGTCAGCCGAGTATACAGCCATCGATAATTGTAACTCTCGGCGCTACGAAATTTCACGTCGAAACATTATGGCGATACACGCGCGTGAATTTAACGTTATACATTAGATAATATTATTGTGGGAGCATTGTTGGGGAATGACGTGCGGAATTATAATGAAATTATTGACAGATTCCTCTCCGCTCTATATGCGTTTTCCCTCTGTTATAACGTAGATTAGATCGAATATTACTAAGTTAGTTATGACGGCGCCCGTTCAAAATGTGAAACGGACATTTCGCATGTTAAATTGCGACGGACGCGTTTGCCTTTACACAGCCACGTTTGGCTATGCGTCAGCGCGAGAGCGAGAGGCTTTTTTGGCGAGAGAAGTGAAAACTGTCCCGTCGACCGTCCTCTATCATACATATTTAACTACGTCGGACAGTATGGCGAATCCTTCACCTGCTTTTTCCTTTTTTTTTATTTTCGTTTTTTGACGTCCACCTTCTATCTGCTGTCGCTATACTGTCGGGTCTCGTGCGGCGGTAGCGGCAGGATATAGGTAGCTTCGTACGCCAGTCCAGGTCGGGGTTCATAATTTAGCGGCACGCCGATCGGGCCGGTAGAGCCCGATAAGATCGTTCGCCGACGAAAGGTCGAAATTTATTCCCGTGGGGATGAAATTTCGCGGCGTAACGAACTTTGTCGCTTTATCGGAACGAAGATGACGATAAATCGCGCGACATGGACCTCCCTTCCCCCCCCCTCCTCCCTCCCTCCCCCCCCCGCGATCGATGGCCTTCCCTCTTTGCCCCTTGTTCCCGACGCGATGCGACAGCGTCCGTTCCGACATGCCGATTCCTGCCACTGTCGAAATGGAAGGGTATCCCCTCTCATTCCGAGAGATAACGGATTTTCGTTACGCCTGATTTCACGTGAAATACTGGAATCCGCGCCAGACGGATAATAAAGGAAAATTAATTAGAAAGTGACAAGAAGAATCTCGTTTCTGAAGTGAGAGAGGCACGTGTCCCTCAAATATATGATTCGCACAAAGATTAATTCATTCCTCCCTCTCACACGCGGCACCACTTGAATTTATAATACCGCGTGTATTCAGTATCGTGAGGTTTTCCAGCGCAAAATAGGAATTACCGTGGATTAATTAATCAACATGAATTATTACCGATCAGTCAACGCGCGCGCACGTGTGTTGTAAGTGTGTGTACACATCTGATAAATACGATATTTAAAAGATCTCGAGTCGTGCTTTAAACACGCAATCCAATCGTTAATAATCACTTAATCATTTTATTTACTCTAAAAAAGATACGTGACATTCTACAACAATATTACGTTGTCTGTTCAAATAAAGTTTTTTTTCTAACATTAACATTTATCACAAGTACCGTCGAAGACGCTAATTTGTTAATTTCTTATTTTTGTTTCTGATTAGTGAAAAATTATTTTGATATAATATTGTATATATATTACAATATATATGTAAATTTTTGTAATACAAAAAAGAAAAAAATTGAAGTAATTAACGAAATCAAAATGACACAATTGGTGGTTCTATTTATATTACTTTTGTTTTATGTGTGAAAAGAAGAATCAGAGAATATCCTAAATTTTCTTTTCGGAATTTTGATAAGAAAAAAATTGATAAGGAAATTGACGGTGCTTCAAAGGTTTTTTGTGCAAAACTAAGATAGACATTGTTAGCTTAGAGCTACTACGCCCACGCATATGATTGTATGGCACGTATTGCGCCTTTAAATAAGCATCGCGAACGTCCTGCCTGTCCATTCGAAGAAGCAATCATTTGGTATTTCAGCGCGCATCATTTACGATCGTGAGAAACGTGCATTGAAAGGTGCATCCAATTAAGGATAGTGCGCAGCTCTGCGGGATTTTCTCTATGTCGGATCAGGGTAATTGCTCCTCGGAGACTCGACTCGCAATATTTCCCAAGGATACGTGATTTCCTTTCAGTCAACACTAGAGAGAAATTCGATCGCGGACCACCGGTTTAGAGGCGGCTTGGAGACGACTTAGATTACGATCAATAACGGGGCGTTCTCGGTTTCGTAACATTGTCACGTTAGCACCCATAGTGTAGGTACTTCGTAATTTGGTAATCAATCGTATCATGATACATATGCCACCTACGAAGCCAGGCTAGGCTTATTTTTTTTAGTGTACCTTATGAAGCGTATGCGTCTGTTATCTGACCTTTAATTCGCCGATACTACCGACGTTGTATCGTTTAACGGATGAGGCGGTGTAATTGTATGGAAATGCAAGTTACACGATGAGCAAGCATTTACGATGAACGATGTAGGTAATTGTATACGAGTGATAGAAACGTATGTACTTTCCAAAGATAGAACGTGTCTGAATTGGAAAATTTATTAGAGATTATTTCTTCTATTCGCTGAAAATTTAAAAATTATCAATAATAAGTTAAATTAAACTATATGCGCTTATATGAATAAATTAAATAAAAAAGAGTGAAATATGGTTGAGATTATATTTTGGTGATATTCATATTTGTAATACTTATGTAAATTTTACATACAAAATTTACATATAAATATTATTAGGTATCAACGTCTAGCCTTAGTTATACATATTTAGATCTTTTTTATTTATTTCATTTAAAAATTATCTTTGCCGCACAATCTGATTTTTTTTTATCATTTAATCACACTTTACTGTTCGTAAGAGACGATCATTTACAGGATGACAATTGAATTTCAGCAGCTATATATTTGAACAATAACGCGATTAGTACCGCAAATATTAATATATAGTGAACAATAACGAAATTCGGCGTAGCATTACGAGAAAGAGATTTAGTTTTATTCGTATAGCTTCGATGTATATATATATATATATATTGTATATATAGTTTGCGAAAATTGATTTAAACCGCACCGTATAATTCCCGATGTATTTATTTATTTACTCGTTTCTGGATACAGGTCACGTAGGGCCCTTACATTCGCTCGAACTTTCGTTTCAAATTTCATAGTAAAGTTTCGACTTCTTTTCCGTCATTGCTGCTCGGCAGCATTATAAAGGTTTCGGGGAATAAACGGTATTGAGTTTCTTGTCGGGATAGCGAGTTCTTTTATTTTTTTTCTCTTCTCTTCTCTGTCTATTTATGCACTGCATCGACATGGCAAAAACGAACGACGCCGCAGCGGTTCATAGGGCGGTCTTCGCTCGCGGCTCTTATTCGTGAAACCTGAGGAAACTGGTGAAAGTCGAAGTACTCCCATGCTAATTAAAGAACGTTATAAGCAGCGGAGCGCGCGATATGCCGTGGGCGTACCAAGTTTCTTCGACAGTCGGCGGCACCGAGTATAAAATCTATCGTATGCAGCAGGTATCGCAGCACCAGTTTCAAGTATACGTCTAATTAAATTTCTGGCAGGCATACGGACATGACGTGTGTCTGTATATCATACTTATCGTATATCGCAGACGTACAACCTATATACGTCAGTATACGTGTGCCCGTGCGACCGCGTAATGTGCACACGACGAGACATTCGCCGGCTATCGTTGTTCCCGCTGACGTGCTCATCGCTGTCATCTCGTCACCGTCAACAGTGTAGCGAGAAGGTATTTGTACGAGCACAAATATGACTGAATAAATTTTAAAGAGTTATGGGCGGCACGAACTCTGGAGTCTCTCGGTGATCTTTCGATCTCACGTCACGCGCACTTCTTGTTTCTGTCTCTCTCCTGAAAAGATGAAGAAAAATATCTAAAAAAATAGTATATACATATATACATATATACATATATACATATATATATATATATACATTTTTACATATATACATGTATATATATATATACATAAATATTTCAAATATTTCAATTTCTTTTTATGTTTTTCTTCGCCGAAACCGCGGACATCCACGTGAATTGTATGCTAAAACATGGTCTTGCCGTCTCAAACCGAAGAAGAAGTATTACGATGACTGTTGAAATTTCCATGATAAATTATATTAATCATTTTATATTATACAATAGATTGACGGTCAGCAGCCGACGCATCCATTTGCCTTCAGAATCGCGAACGTCGATCGCTATAATAATGTTCTGGCAACAGGGATAAATCAATCTATCGGATGCGTGATCAACGTCAGTTTACTGCCGATGACACATTTGAAATGTCTCGTCGGGCTTAGCCCAATACTCATTTAGCAGATTAAACGTCACTCCATCGCATTTCGTTCATTCTCTGACGCACATTCAAGATTTAATTCGCGATCACGCCGGCTCTGTAGCTAACTGAATTTGATCTCCATAAATTATCTGCGGAACTTGACCGATTTGTTTTTAATATAGGTGTGTAAATAGTGTAAAGTCTGGTGCTCGAATGCGCGCGAAGAATGATTTTTGCGTCAGATATATCGAGCAAGCTTGCGAAATTTCACGGGGCTGAATTTTGGACACGTTTCGTTCACAAACGTACGATTGCCAGCGTCACGCGCCATGATCTAAATCGAATCCTTTCCTTCACAAAAAGTTGTCGCGTAGTGAGCTGGAAATTCAACATCCGATGGAGGCTTCCTCGATTTCTCATCGTTGTCGTTATTTCCAAGGCCGAAGCCTGTTGGAGATCCAAGAAATCGGTCGTATCGACAGCTCTTGGCTTAACGAATGTCAAGTACGTTAGTTCCACGATACGCTTTGGGATCTTAAGTGAATGATATGTACGGAAAATATATATACATATATACACATATATATATATATATATATACATATATATATATATATACATATATATATATATATGTGTGACGGAAAATGTATATACTTATTTTACACACACACACACACACACACACACACACACACACACACACACACACACATTTCCGCAGCCCTCGTTCTCTTCCCTGATGCGTTATTTTCATCAATAAAAGTCTGTTGAGAAATTCACCTTGATGCTAGATCGACCAGATCGCATTGATCCGGAACCGGAAGATTCTGAGGGGTTTAAAGGGCGTATCCAGCCTCGGAGCATGTACGGATTGTAAAAGGGTATTGCGGTTGGGTTTCCGACGGTATCTATTACCATCGTCATCGTTGTAAACAATGAGTATTAGATTAGCGTTATCATGTATCACGTTTGGAAACATGCAATACTTCCAAAATTACGAATTTATAATTATTCCGGAATATTAGTGTTTGATTTTGTAAATGCGAGCGAAATAGATACAGAGAACTCTTGCTCATTAAATTATATAATTAAAAATATTGCAAGTCAAATAAGATATGAAAATCTTCATATATAAATTAAATATTTAGTTTAAATTAGATAATTAAAAATTTTTAGTTGAATTGTAAGATGATTGAATATGCAGCGATGTAATTTCGCAAATATGTCTCGAAACCAAATATCATTTTATTGTCCGGAATTTCTATATGCTGTGCACTCGAAATTGTTCACCTGCATATATCGCATATACGATATGTATGATTGGTAAATAACTGGTCTACTTGAAACTCAAATTTCTACCGATTCGAATTTTTGCAAGCCAGATGGCAAACGTATACCACATTTGTGTTAGCGTATTCTAAAATTTTACAGAGCCGGCAGCAATTGCGCAGTTTTATTTTAACGTTTCATTTTAACGAAGAGTATTTCATATATATGCTTTGATCATTCGATCGCCACAATAAAAATGCACAATACGTGCGCGGATTAAAAATCGCTCGTTGGTCTACATCGCTCTAAGAATACGTTTGAAATATTTTTTTGCTCTTTGATATGCGGCATTGTTTTATTTTTTCCACTCGAATGTCACGATGTATAAATAGAGATATTTCTATTTTTCCCCATCGACCTGTTTCACAGGGATATTGTTCAGGCGAAATTTCATGTATTTGGGATTTCTCTACTTTTTTGATAGCTTATCTCGAGTTGTAAAAAAAATTTTTTTTTAAATAAGAGTTTCATTTAGTTTATGACGTTACATTGTACCTTGTTAAATATTGCATTACGATGCAAGCAAATGGAATCTTGTTAAAAACAGTACATACACATAACTGTATGTACGACTTTTATTTTTATCTTTGAACCTTTCTTATATCAAGATTTCCACTCTATTGTATCGTTAATGGGTGAGACGGCACGTTTGATTAATTTCCACCAATTAGAAACGTGTGTTTCTAAATGTCGGGCTGCTCTTTAGGACTAACTCGAGAGAATGCTGTTTTTTTTTCTCAGAACCGCGGTTTTTATGCTCCGCGTCTCTTTCAGTCCCTTGTGTGCTCCGTGCACCTGACCTCCCCTTTAATCTCGTTCATCGATAGTGTCTTCGACCTTCAGTAATGCTGCGAGGCTTGCTCCTGAAACGCCGCAAGCGTGTGGATGGTTTCTCTCGTGCAGTGCATGCGATGCAATCGATAATCGTACGATCCAGCGAGGTGATAATTATCCAGTATGCAGAGGGAGAGAGTGTGTGTGAGAGAGAGAGAGAGAGAGAGAGAGAGAGAGATAGATAGAGAGAGACAGGGGCACAGACTCCTCTCGCGCGACTTTGTTGTCACCTCTAGCGAATTAAAGCGGATAACGCGCAACGTGATATTACCCGCATAGTTTTAAAGACGAAAGATTCTTGTCTCATTATATTCACGTTAACGAGCAATGATACTTGATACGCGCAACGCCGGATAGGTATCGCATTCTTGGAAGGGCGGCGAAGAGCGCGCGTGATTGTAATTGTGTGGGAAGGGTTAACACACGAGAATGTCGAACTCGTCAAACCTGTTCTCATTCATTTCTCTCTCAAGATGACATGGTTAAGGACTAGTTTACGCATCCGTGATGGTAGGAAATGAATAACCGAGTACACGGGGCTGAATCAATGTCTTTTATAGGAATACGCCGCGTCTCATTTGAACTATCGGTCAATCGAGAGTCAAGACGTATGATAGAAATTCCTACACGTGCATGATGAAGTATTACATTTATTACACGATCGGCGATTGAATAGGGGGAAACTATATTTCTTGTTGTTAATGTATTGAAATGACCAGTTTCGATCTGGTATATACAATCCATAGGATAATTTGTCGATAATATTTCCTATCATTACATGCATGTAACAATAGGAAATATTATGTACCATCTTCGTTTTCTGTGCTGCCCACTGTCTTTAAAAACGTTAGTTTTTCAAAACCTTTTAAATGATTTCATTCAGTATATTTATGTGCACGAGCTATTATACAATTAAACCTCTCTACTTCAGTCTACAGATGGAACACAATAGTTTGTATTACGTTCAACAACATCCGTTAATTAACGTTTGATTGTGATAATGCGGTTCGCGATGTTTGCTTCATAAACGATACCTACGGAGTAAGCTCCATTATTTGCCATTTAAGCTACCCATCGCTTTAAATGATGTTTATTAATACTGTTCAATAACCGTTTTTTTATAACTGGAAATGGCAGCATATTTTCCGGCAGAAAACAATACTTATAAAGATATTTTCTCGTTTAAAATAAATCAAATAACTATACGCAATAATATTTCCTTTCAGGATACGCAAACTGAATAATCTATTAATAAAACGATTAATAAAACAATTTATTTGATTTAACATTTTATACTTAGTAATTTCTCATTAATAGTTTCTCATTAAACATTGATGATGGAAAAATATAAATTTTTTAAATTAAAAATACAACTAATTAGCTTATCATGTGATGTTATTTTAGAAGCTATAGTAGATATTTTATCAGTGAAGTAAATATGCGATATTCGAGATATCTGTGAATTTAATTTGATTTTAACAACTTATTGGTTTTTATTATATAATTAATGCAGCAATTTAGAAATGTAGAATGTGATACTACTAAAAATATTTATCTAATAAAATTAATCCAGAAAGACTTTTATTTAGATACTAATTGTAATAATATTTTTTTACTGTTTTTTATAATAAGTAAATATGGTAATAAAACATTTTGTTTGTAAAAGATATTTTTTAAATTAATGAAATAATATTTATATATTTAACTTTTTATGTGTGCGTTTTTCATAAAAGATAAATAACAATAAATATTGCACAATAAAATTTTATAATTTTTCATTTTAATTGTTTACCATGAATTCTTTGTACTCAATGTTAATCGAAAAAGTTTAATTCCGCATTATTGCCGCTAGGTTAATTGCACACGTGCAATGAAAAAGACTTGCTGCCGTTCATTTGCGCTCAGAATGAATTGGACGAATCGTATACACAACGTGACAGTCTTCCGAGTGAAAGAAAGACCAATAGATACTTTATCAGCAAGACGACAAGCACCGACCACGCGCGGCGCACATCGGTGCGTTTCATAAATATTGTTATTGGCGCGCAGAAATTCGTGTGTCATACGCAGAAGTCATACGTTTTTCTTCTCCGGCAGCAGACCACTCCTCCCACAGAGGGAAATCTTTCTCTTCCTCTTTTACCCTCGCTCGCCAGTTCTCCAACGCCGTGCTCTACCACCACTACTACCACTCTTCCTCTCTTTTTCTATCGGACGTCCCAGTTTTCTTTCTCTTTTTCTCTTGGTCTTTCTGACCCGTTGTCCCGCTTTGCGGTGCCTTTTCTCTTCTCTCCTCACAGCCGGCGCATCATACCACCCTACTCCGGTCTCTTGTTCCGCTCTTTTTCGCGCCGTGGAAATCGTTTGTCCCTACGGCGGACGTGCAGCCATTCGTCGAGGACGATCGAACGAAAAAGGGGGCGTAAACGGTATTTCTCGCGGACGGCACGGACATCGGCGTCAGCGGTAAATTCTGGACGACCGGACCGTAGCGAGAACTTCGCGAAGTACCGCAGCAACGCCTCTCGAGCTCCTCTCGGTAGTGGTCGATCGGATCATACGATAAACCTACATTTATCGGTTACCTATACTAAGTCAGGCTTAGACTCTTGCACTCTGCAATTGTTATTTCGCGAGAGTTTATATTTTCTAGATTCTCAACTAATCTTTCGTTAATCGTTTGACATATCCATTTATTAGGTCCTTGCTTTTTTGCACATTTTTTAATTGTGCATTCAGAGAAAAGTTTTTGATTTTTGTGACTGTAATTATTTGTTATAGCAATATAATTATGATTATTATTGCTATAATGTTAATAATAATAATTACATAGTAATTACATACCAATAATTACGGCAATATGTAATTATAGTCGCAAATATAAATAATTTTTATCTCAATGTGAGATAATTCGCAGCCATTTCGGACAAGTGACATTTTAAACCTTTCATATCTTTGTTACAAATTTCCGATTGTTTTTGATAAATACATATTGTTACTTATATATTGTATAATGATTATGTATTACGATAGAAAATCTTATGACCGTTTTTACATGTGACAAATATCGAGATCGATGAATTTATTTTGTACGATAAATGATGCGCACGATCCGCTTAATCATCTAGCTAACGATATTATAGTCTTGTCTAACGGGTAAACTTTATTCCAAGAAATTAATATTGCCCCGATGTACCTCGAGTCATTGATAAAAAGAGTATCGGAGAATTAATCAATCTTCGTAAAAGTTATAAACTTTTCCTTCTAAAACTTCTTTTAATAAGATTCTTTCAATAAGCTGGTTTTTATGAGTAGATTGATTGGATGAAGTAGACAGTATAATTTCTAAAATTATAACTTTAAATTCAATTATGTCTGTAAGGTAGATCCACACATTTGGGAATCATTAAATGAAAAGATTATCTAATTTATGTTTTACATCAATTTCACACTTTTTATTTTCATAATTTTATCTTATTGGTTTTTTTCCTTTTTTATAGAATTCTGACGTTTCGATCAAGTATCGTGTAACATTTTATATACGTAGAAAGAATACTTTTTTTTTTAGAATTTATCCTAAAAATCATGGTAATCATGAGACAACATTTTATATGCGATAAATCTAACGAAAAATTCTCTCCGTGTAGGAATAAGTAAAAAAAGTTCGTTACTTTCTATTATCAAAGCTCTCTACTTTATCTCTATTTTTATAAGATTCGTTATTTTCCTTTCGTTCTTGGGTGAAACGATAAATTTCTTCCATTTCTTGCATGATAGTCCTGTCATACGGCCGATATCGCGGATATAACGCATCATACGCGGAGACGCGCGTAAATAAACGGGAGTATGCGTGCGCGTGTACCGATACGTGTATAAACCATATTTTATTCCATGTATTATATGTATGTGTATACTCATACATGTGTATACACGAGGATGTGCAAACATCGACCGCGAGTGAAAGCTTTCGATGCGATGTTTGTCGTCAAAGACGAGCTTTTTTCAGCGAGAAGGCGACTACTCGCGTGTACGTGACGCGACAAAAGCTCCTGGATTTTTCGTGCTTTGGAGTGGTGCGTTTGGGGAAATATCGCGGGGAAAAATCGCGAATGCTCGGCGGATCATCGTCGACCCGCGTATTATCATAGCGTATTCGCGTTCACCTCGAATCAAACGTTGCGTCCTGACTCAAGGCGGAACGTTGCGATCGTGAAATTTTTCGTTTCATTAACGAGCAAAAGCAGTCCGTTTAATAGACATAAATGACGTTTACGTTGCGAAAGATGGATACTAAGTGCACATATATATATACGATAAACTGTTTACCTCTAAATGAGAGTACAGAAAGATGTACTCTCTCCGAATGAACCCAACCGTTGCCGAGCGCATGTGTGTGTATGTGTATGTGTCTGTGTATGTGAGCATCAGGAGCAGCCTCTCGTAAAGCTTCGGCTGAAGTTTCGCCGTCGACGTACAACGACGTTTCACAAATTTATATATCAAAATGACGTGCGCCAGCGCGCTCTCGCGGCTCTTCGCTTGTATAAATATTTGCCGAGTATTTCCCAGCGAGGGATGAAAATAAATTGTGCGTGACGCGTGCGCTGTGCGACGGATGTCGAGATGGATTTTTCCTTTAATCATCCCGGGCTGCCGCGTAATTGCCGCTATCGCTCTCGACTCCGGCCTGTCGTGATATATTTCTTATTCATTCGACGGAGTTTGAGGGAGTCTCGTGAGATCACTCGAGCGGGACGAACGTTTCGCCTCGCTTTGGATGTTGCATCATCTAACCCATTTTTTGAAAAGCGTTTCTGGCATTTCTGACTGTGCATTGCGATACATTATTTGTCTTGATTATATCATTATTTCGTCCCATATTCGTCACCGGTTTAAGATGACCGATATTATACTTTGATTTCACGATTTATTTACGATTCTGGCCGGAATCGCAGCCATTTTTGCGGCGAGTGCCATTAATTTTGAAAAAGAAGAAGAAGAAAACGGAGTTTGATGCCCCGTAGTCGGAAAAGTTCATCTGTCAATAAGCACGTGCATTATTCACGTTGAACGGCGAACGGACAAGCGCTGCCGATACGGTCAAAAAGTGGACATTGTCGTTTAGGCATTTATATCGTGACGGTATTGCATTACCATTTCGGAATCAAGTATGCGCTCTCCATGGCGACTGTTTAATTACAGTCGGAAGTCTGAGTAAATATCCTGCGAATGCGAATTCGAATGGCCCTCGGCGATTCCTGTGTGTTCGCAACGACAGTTAACTGTCGTTTCAACTCGGCCGCTTGTTCTCCAGTCAGACTAGATTTATTTCCCATTCCCATGCGGCCTGCCGCTTTGCCAAATGTAAGATTCACCAATAAAAAACGATGCGTCTTTTCACAGCAAATTCTTGTTCAGTGACTGTAAATAACAAAGAACATCCCTTTCATACCGTTTGAATGATTTTTGTAAAATATTAAAGTGAATTTCCGTGAAATGTATGAAAAACATTTTTTATTCATTTTATTCATAATAAAAAAATTTTGATTAAAAAACTAATTCTTTTATGTATCAAGTTGGAACAAAAAGTTCGTAATACGCTACACGAAGTTTAAAATTCAAGCAGCTGTAGCTTCTATAAAAATGAACAACATTTGAACTTAAAAAAGGATTTTAAAGCTTAAAGTCTCTATTTTCATTGCTATATCTTTTGAGTTTTTATGAGTCTGATAATTTTTATACAAAACTAGGAATTAGACAAAATGAGAAATTTTGTTCTCATTCCGTGATCCTGTCACGTCCAAAAAAAAAATTGCGAAAATTTCAGACTTTTTAACGTTTAAAGCTTACAGTTTTTCCCTACAAAATTTTTTAAAATATTCCTAAGATTTTTTTATTATTAAGTTATCGCAGATTAAATAAAAAAAAAAAATTTTGATTTTGATTCATAATTCTATTCATCATATTGTAATTGAAAAGAAATATTTTTAAAGCTGAAACATTATTCTATTGAATGGTATAATTACTAACTTTTTTACACATGTAAGCATGATATAAATGACAACATGATATAAACTTTTGTTTCAATTCTTTTTAAAAAATAAATAATATCTGTATCTTTTTACAGAAGAATTTTGAAAGAGAGCTATGTATGATTTACAAATTTTAATTGTATTTTTTTAAAACAACATTTTTTTAAACATATACTAACATATGGATACGAAGTCGATAATAAATCAACCGTCATTACTGCCGATCTTTAATCCGTTTATAGCTAGGGTATCAAAAACTATCCACGCGACCTAACCTTTGAAAGTACTTGACAAGCAGAGTGAGCGCACGAAAATCTGGGTTACGTCGAAAGAAGCGATATCGAATGTCCTTTTCTATCGCGTGCGCTTAAGCGGGTCAACGTGAATATAATCTGTGATTATTCACTGGACAATGTGCGCGCGATTCATCGACCGGTGCAAAAATCTCATGACTGCGAGGCGCGTACGTGCGAGCGCGCTCAGACCTGTTCTATCATCTAGTTTGCTCGAAAAATCGATGATTTCACGTTTAACGTTTCAAGGGGAGAAATTTCTGAAAAATTGCCGCACAAAGTCCATATCTAGGCTCGTTACTGTAATTCCGTTTTTACTCATCTAGCTGGAGTGCGAGTGCTGCTAGACGCACGCGATGCACTCTCTCTCTTCGCGTTTTGGACTTTTTTCCACGGTCGTGACGAGATATCTGGCAGGTTGGTCGACCGAGTTCTCCTCTCAGAGAACAGGCCTGGCGCAGTGCATATCGATCGAGTTAGGATTCGAGAGGTTCGCGTGTCATGGGTCAGGTGGGTCGAAGCCTTCGGCAGGAAGACGAAGGAAGGAGAGGAAGGTTGCTTTCGTTCTAGTTCTCGTATATACCTTAAGTACCGACACCTTCCGCCTCTACTGACACCATCGCCATTTTGCTATCCTTTTCCTCTCTTGCTCCTCTCGATCTTTTCATGCAGGTCGATGTTTACATAAAAATACTAAGTTTACGATTGATCAGGGATATGGAGAATCATTCCTCGAGGATAGGTATTTGGATTGTCCTGCATAAAATGTACCGGGTAAAAATGATCGAATCTGACAGTAATTTGTTCGGTAAATTATAATAAATTATAGTAAATTATTTGATAATTGATATTTAGAAAGCTAATAAAATGATAATTTAGAAAAAATTACAAAAATAAAGAAATTTTGATATAGCTCCAAAGAAGCACTTATCCTTTGAGAGATAGATAAGATTTATGTTTAAATTATGTATATATTTTCTATAAAATATTTTGATAGGTATTCTTTCTGTATAGTGATATACTAGATATAGTAATTAAGAAAGTAGACACATAGTAACTTCATAAAAATTGAACATATTATGAAGAAATTTAAGAAGAATAATATTAAGCTTCAATATTAAATACCTTTCAAGTGGATTGTACATAAGGAGTTTCATTGAGAGGATAGCAAGCTTTAGAGCTTCAATGATAACAAAGCTTGTTTACAAACATAGTTTTATTTAACGCATAAGATTTAATGAGAGATAAGAAGAATGTTGTTTTATCTTATGAATTAGTTTAGAATAAATACATTCTATTTACGCATAAAATTATCAAAACAACGAATTTGAAAACGAATTTCAAAATTATCAATAAATTGTCATCTTACCGTAATTTTACTGTAAGTAATCCTCACATTAAATCTGACAATTTACATCTTCAGTTGCGGGTATAAAGATCCAAGATGATAAAAAGAGGTCGTAAGAAGGAAAAGTAACGGCACATAGTTGCGAGAAAGAAAGAGAAAGTCGATACTGAAGTCATGGATATTAAATCAGCCGTGATTGGATAGTGCTTTTATACGCTCGGAATTTTACCGTGGCTGGGGTTAGTTTTGACTTATTAATTTCTCATCAGCGCCTTGGCGCGCGGCCGCGATATGCATCTGGCGCAGAGGCATCGACGGATGGCCGATAAACATATCCGGAGTAGAAGATAGATCTGGCATATGCGGTAACCGTAACTTATTTACTAACGCAACCCATTTATACGAATTCGCAGTGGGCTCGTCCACTGGGTACACCGGGAGATCGGGCTAGTGTATAACCCGCGGTTGGGGTTTCTACGTCCATCGACAAATTATAACTGTTTCCCGATATGCCCGCAGGACACCCTCACATGGTCGTATAATTAAGCCATTTCTATATTATACAGAACAGCATATATAGATCGCCCGGGTACGGCCCTCTCTGCCTTCTCTCATTTGCTCGCGCGCGATACGAATTATATGCCGTGGCGCCTGAATAAATAACAGAGCCGCCGCCGGACACTATCGAACACCCCGTTTACTCAATATTTAATCGTCCATTGTTCGGCGCTCTCTTATAGCGATGTTTCTCTCTTTTTCGAGGCGCGCTCATTGGACCGGACCGGAATAATGGTCCTCGATGTAATCGCCGTATTTCGCCAGCGATATTTTCAACGATGAACCTGATCTGGCGCGAGCGACCGACATTTTCGATCGCCTTTACGTAAGCGTGAATTCGTTGAAAATTTATAGCGATCGCGTTTCAATTCGCAAGAAATATTTTATAATCGTACAATATCTTTCGATTAATTGAGTGGAATAGATGCGTCGCTAAATAATTATTTGCGAAAAAGGTGCAATAATTTAAAGCGTTATAGATCTTCCTACCATATAAAAATGTCAAAAGAGATCGTTAAAAAAGGATATATATCTTTATACATACATTCTGTTTTCTTTTTCATCTGACGAAATTGTTTCTTATTTCAAGTATTTTTCGCCGCTAGTTTCCGTTTTGCCGTTACGAGTTTGAAACTTTTCACATTAAGGGAGGAATGACCTTTATAATAGTGTCTCGCCGCCCTATCTTTTTCTTCATTAAATGCTATTTATGCTCATGGAAACTCATTAATCCTATAATAATATAGCTGATGACGCGATTAGTTTGGCTATGATATTTATATAAGAGGCTAAAACTATCACGTCGCGTCGCGGCGTTATTTCATGCGGCCTTAATGCGTTTTTAAGTATATTTTTGTATATCGCGTATATTCCGCTCTTTTTTTTTTGCAACGACGTTTAGCACTTAATTTTTTTCTATCGCAAGTCGTGTGGAATACACTGACGGCGAAGGCTTGTTGGCGTCGCGAGGCGAGCGGAGAGCTTTTTGAAGCGATAAAGCTTTCGGGACAAATATCCATTATGCAGTCGCTTCAGGGACTCGGATTTGTCGATAATATCGCACCTCTAACTTCTGCCACCTGCGGAGGGAACTTTTATTAAATTTACATACCCGTTGTGTTTCCGGCCTTTATTTAAATTGGCACTCGAATCGTGCACAGGGGAGTGTTAATATCGCATCGCGTGGAGGAAAAACAATAGCAGGTCCAATCAGCTTTTATACAATGTCGCGGGCTGAGTTGAGATAAAATCGAATGAATTGTAGTATTGCCTTGAACGTGATTACTATACGGAGTTTCTTTTACAAATCTTATTTAGACGGCGGGATAACGCGATAGCGATTTGTGCGACGTCACTTTATATGGTAAATTATATACGTCGCATAATAAGTCTAATTTGAATAGACGTATCGCGAAACGAGATCGATACAATTTTCCGCGTATCTGCCCATATCTCTTCATTTGCCAGCGAAATGCCGCTGGTTCGTAATAACACACAAGTATGGAATAATGCAATGTGAAAAGTACGAGGAATACTTCAAAATTTTTCAAATACTCTTTTATTTTACCTTTAATAGTCAAAACTCTTTGGAAAAGAATCAAAATTTTATTGCTCTCGATTACAGCTATAAAAACTACACCTAAGTTTCAAACCATTCTGTTTAAAGTACAGAATGCAAATAAACATCCGTTTTACTTCGATTGATAGAAAAAAAGTTTAAAGTTATTTACTTACAATTTAAAACCTCATAGTATTAATTGTACAGATTGTATCATATAAGGTGTAATCGCGCATAATGACAATTGAATATAGTTTGGAGCAAATTCTGGTTGGTAATTAATTTCTAATAGCGATTTTATAAAATTTGGGGCCAATTTCTGGTTGTTCATAAATGTTATCATTATTTTGAACGACTGCACGTTCATGAAAATGTTACGGGATTGTAACAATCGTTTAAAATTATTATCTTGGGACCAAATGATCCGTTGTCGTGAGTTAATTATGTTGAAATTTTATAAATGAAGAGCCAATTTCAGAGATGGAGTACAAAATTTAATCGCATGAACGAACCTACTCGGCGTATTGGTGTTATCAACGCGCGTGCGGCAGAAGTTTCTTCAGGAACAGAGCGCAGCGTGGTTAAATTAGACACAATCCCGTGAGAACGGCATAGATCGGCGATACAGAACCGGCGTTGCGGCGACGTGACTGGACTCGAGCGCGCGATGAATTTTCAAGATTTATCCCTCTCGTCGTGGACGTAACCACTTAATCAAGTTAGTTAGACCGGGGAGCGCAGAGGGAGAAGGGAACGAGATTTTCATCGTACCGCTCGCGGCACGTTCGAGCCGGTCTTAATTACGCGATCCCTTCTCGGTGTAGTATCCGGTGGTAAAGACGGCCGCGAACGCTTTTGGACGGGGAATGTTGGATTAGGTGTTAGCTTCGTGACGCTTACGTTCCGCCTGTGTTCCGCGCTTCCGTTTCTTGCGTCGAGGAGCATGAGGCGCCGACCTCGGCAACATGAGATCCGGCCTTTGAATCGGAATATCGTTTCACCGCAAGGATATCGCGTTCGTGTACGCCGTAGCAGAGTTGACGCGTCGCGCTCGCGTCAAACCTCTTCTTACCTTTGACAATGATAGTGAAGATCTCTTGAACTTATACCGTGTGACAACCGTAGATGTAATAAGAATAAACAGCACATTCCTTCAAATGTAAAGATATAATAGGTATAGAAGAAGAAGATGTAATAGATATAGACTGCACATTGCCTAATCTTAGCATTCTTAGCATTTGTGCTCCATTAGAAAAAATCATATCAACCTCTTTCTTCAACTCTAGAGAATTTATTTTAATCAGATTTACAAAACAATGTCCCCAATTTTGATCTATTTGCTGCCATTTTTCAGCAAACTAATAGATATAATATGATTATGTACCACCATCACATCATTTTTGCTGAAAAATAGCATCGTCGATCTGATTTTGATGTTATTTCGTGATTGAATGCGCTATTTATTCTTATTACATGCTAATATTAGGCAATGTGCAGTCTATACCTACGATGGCAATGAAATTGTCACGTTAAGATATTTGTATTGACATTTACATTACTGACGACTTTTTCAATTTACGTTTAAAAATGTTATATTTCAATATTATATATCTCGACGACAATATATGGAAAGTATTTGTACAATAGTTTTTTCTCTGAATTTTTTTTGTTTATACATTACAATGGAAACGAAATATTAAATAAATACAAAACTACGTGAGGATTAAAGTTGCAATATTTTTTGGGGTCATTCTACTGATGAAATTGGAAAACGGTTGTACCTGAAAACATTGAAAGATTACCATACAAATACAATATTTTTTATTGATGCCATCGATACGTTTTCAACTATAGGTATATAAGAATTATCGATGCGATAATTGGCACAGACTGACCGTTTCATACGTATCCATAATAAAAGGTGAATGAATCGTAATATAATTTCTATAGAAGTGTTTAACTACATTATTCGCATGGAATGTTTTCGACATCCTAACATTATATCTCTATTTTCATTATTTTCTTTAATGATTTACAATTAAATAAAAATTAATAATATTCTTTTATTATTTAGATATCATGTAGACAGAGATAAATATAAAAGTTTTTCTAAATTGTAAAATAATTTCTGCTAAATATAATAATTTATATAAATAGCATTCATATATTTAGCGAATTTATAAGGGGATAACCTGAACACCCCACGCGAGTAATGAAGGGTTAAACGGGATTTAACTCTTGGGAAAGAAGAGAGAATTAATTTTTTCTGAACGATATAACGATGCGAGTGGACCGAGAGTGGATCGAGAATCGAATCACCGACGCTTCCGGAACGTTGTTTCCGTAGGAAAAAAAAGGGAAAATGGTAAAGAAAGTCATGAGTACGTCCTCGGATACACTTCCTTTCAAGGACCACTCAGCAACCGATCGAAAAGGCGTCTCTCTAGATTTCATGGCCCCTTCGCCACTTCCTGCACCGTTACTTGCTCGAGGTATGCTTTCTGCTCGTCTTACATATCGGTGGACCCTTCTCTCTCGGAGTTTTCCTTTCATTTTACTCTTTTCATTCTTATTTTTCTGCGTCAACCTCGTGTCTAGTTTCCCTCGTTTGGTCTATCACGATTAGAGAGTCTACCGCGGCTGAGAGAAATTATACGTCATAATGCTTCTCTGACGTCGATGTTTCCACGAACATTCGCGGCTGGGCGCCGATTACTCGAATTCCCTTAAATCATATCCTCATTTTGTGATCGTCGAAAATAGGAGAACCGATCTGGCGAATTAGCCATAACTAAAGCAATTTTAGTGTCTCATTGAAATACGATTACTTCATTGAAATACCTGGTTTCTCGCGCCTTAATTTCACTTTTCATCCAATAATAGGCGCGCTGTTAGTTCGAGCAATTATTTATCGATGAGGTAGGAGTGTTATTCATCTTGAATGGGCCGATTAGAAACCGCTTCGAGTGGTTCCCCAATCTAGACAATCGTGAAGAAACCGCATGTGATATATACTCGTCGATCCTTCGGGTCGATCGCCTCTCGAATGATTAAAATGGAAACAATTTACAGGTGCCTGAAACCCCGAATATTCTCTCTGGCCGAAAAAGTTTTGTTCGTGGAACCTTTCAACACCGCCCACCTGTTATTTATAATCCGTAAATTGATAATCAAATCCCATCCGCACCACCCTCATTGCCCCAGAAAATTGATTCCCTGGGTTGTGTTTGTGTGTGCGCTCTCGCATACCTTTTTTCGAAACCCTCATCCTACCCTTCACTCCGTCGCCAAGTTCCTGATTGGCGAGGTCCTGGCATTCGCGGATCAATGGTGATTTAATTAAAGATTATAGCTCGACGAAAATTAAGATTAATCGTGCCCCATCTGCGGACAGAAAGGGGCCGTGAATAGCTGAAGGATGCGCGGGGGAGGTAGACGAGGGCATTTCGCTCGACGACCTCGCGGCCAACGGCCTTAATTATACGAAGAGTTGAACGAGAACTGAGAGTTAGTCGTTGACGTTGCCTCGTTGAGGCCTACTGTGTCAGAGTCGAAACGAGATCGAGAACAAAAGCGCCATGTTTCTGCACTCTGCAGTGCGGTCGTTGAAGCATTACATTCGCCACTTGAAAAAACGAGCGAAAATGCTTTCCGGCGAGTATCGGAAAAGCTATGCTGAGATAACGATCGAGACACTCCCAGGTAATCGAACATTCAATGCAGATAATTGTTCGCGTAAGTTAATTTTGTCGCTGATGCTCAGCATTGTCGGAAGCGGCGCGAACGTTAAAACGCGAAAGATAGAAACGACATTAAATTGTATAATATCTTTGAAATGTTTTTTGGAACAACCCTATGGCGAAGCGCATAAAATGAATTTGTATTTTTCTGGTTCAATCGTCCTTTCAATCTTCGGTTATTGTCCAACAACTTTGTTCACTTTACATATTATACCGTACGCGATATTACGGTCCGATAAAACGGGGGTCGAATGTATTATACAATATTCTACGTAATTAATTGGCTGTTCACGGATAACTGGATTTCGATAGCACCGGTATGTAAAATCAATGGTGGACGTTTGTAAAATTTGTGTCACTAATTTTGGATATTTGGTCATTAGTTGGGTAGCCCTGTTTGTATAAAATATATAGATAGCGCTTTCGAAATATTTATTCTACGATTGTTACAAATATTAATGGCATATCTAAAATGTTTAATGATTGGCGTTGAAAATGCGCATTTTGAAAAATGTCCCGAAAATACCGAAATAATATTCATTTAAAATAATCTTAAAACTGAAATTAATTCAAATTAAATAATCAGCAAGATGCATTTAGTATAATTTTTGGCTAATTACTTGAAATTTATGTTTGTTTAAATGACTCGTAATGATGAAATTGCCGTATTGGAATGAAACGGCAGGTTAATGAAACGGAATAATCACCATCGGACAATCGATTTTAGATCTATTCTGTGTCTGTCGCTTAAGAAGCGGCAATCGTTATATTGATTTGGATAAAAAGTCAATAAAAAGTCAATTATTAAGGAACAGTCTGCTTTCACGAGATAAGAATGAGCGGAGCGATTTTCCGGGATAAAATTATCGTTAAATCATCGATAGTAAAGCAAGGGAACAAAGCGTTCGTGCACGATGGTGCAAAACGATCGTAAACTTTACGATAGCTTATTTTAGTTGCGAGTTGATGCGTTCGATCGTTCTTTACAACATCACAAAGCGTGGAGGCGAGGAAGATTCTCCTTCGGTTCTTTCGTACGGATTCGCTTTATCTCTCGCGCTGGTCGCTCGGAGCGACGAACAATTGATTTCCCGTGGAAAATCGTACTTGGCGCGATTAAGGGGCAGCAACAATCGTGTCTAATGACATTTGCTCAGCCAACAGCGCGACATTTGCACATGTGCCCTCCGCTTCACGATAGCACCCGGTAGATTTCGCATACGATTCTCCGTTTTGTTTTCGAAGAGCAGCGGCGCGTGGTTGAACTTTTCGGGACAAGAATAACACGCTGTTTTCATAGTCAATATTATTTTTCATTGTTCCCGTATTTGTTAGGCACGTTACTAAAATAGTCCCCGCGCAGGTTACCGGGAGAAATTTGTCTCGATTTTATCACTTTTATAAATTTCGTTTCGAAATAGATTATTTTTATGTGTCTCATCGTATGTCGCGAAAGTATCATGCAAGTTTGATATTATATGTAGCCTCATGATGCGAATCATGCGGGGAATCTAATATTCCTGGCATATTTCAGTAGCTATGGCGCTAAAATGGGACACGCAACACATTGTAAGAAAATGATTCCTCGCGGGAAGTTAAATAGCCATAAAAGTCGCGTAAATCAAACCTCTGAAGGATTTACGATAAGTTACTATTAGCCTGAGATTTATGCCCCATGTCAGCCGGTTGTTTCAGGTCGCTGTCGCTTAAGTCGAGGTCGTGAAAAAGAATCGTCTGTCACTTCAATTAAGCCGTGATTGCGATTGCGTGCACTGTCTCGGTGGTAAAACGTGAGTTTTTTTCAATTTAAGATGAAACTAACGCGAACGCAGTCGAAACAATAGCCGTTTTTATAAGACAAACAAGCTTTTGTGAAAATCCTACGTAATCATTTATTCGTTATACAGCGAGGCTGAAGATAAAAGAAACAAGCTTTAACAATATGCTTTGTGCTGTTCAAATATTATCAAATATTATGCTTGAGTTGGGTTCACTTTGTATCACACTAATGCGATATTTAATTTTTTAAATTTATTTGTATTACACATGAGAATTTTCTAGTAGATTTAGCGTTAAATCCGATTGACATACCACAACACAGTCCTTGTCAGTTTGTTAAGAGTACAAAAATAAATTACTTTTAAAGTTTTCTCTTAAAAGTTCTTCAAGTGCAGCCTTCAGGGCGAAGTCTCGAAGAAAGATTCGTTCGATCGTTTTGTCTACAGGTCAGATTGATCGATTAGATGTCGAGACAGTGAGTTGCTGTTATATATAATCGATATTTATGAAATTTGTCCATTTACAATCAACGCAATCATTTCGACAATGGTAATTTTGTGCTAACGTGCTCGTTACGAGAGAACAGCGATTCCGGATAACCGTGACATGAGAGTGAAACGGTTCGTTTTTAGTTTGCGATATCGTATTACAAATGAAATGGGGCTCGTTATAAACGTTAAATGATATTCGAAGTCATTCGAATCCGTTGAATAAAGAGTTTCAATTGCAGATGTATTTATGCGAATGTGGTTGACGAATTTCAGATTACTATTCACGCCGGTCATTGTATGCATTTTACGCATCGTAGCGAATATTACGCGTACACGTAAAATAAACCCGCCAACGTACATGATGAAATACACGCTGGGCTGGCATAACATGACGAATTAATTATTAACGAAACAAACATTTCGTGCCTTATTGCAGACATGTACAATAATTATTGCCTCGTCATTATAGGGCAGTCGCGCTATTTCTCCTCTTTGTTTTTAATCTTCTATCTACAATCATATTTTTATTCCCTCCGTCTGTAATATGGATCTTTTTTTGGCCAGTTCAAGCTTTTTAACATTCTATAGGCTTTAAAAAAAAATTCAGTTAAAAAATTTAATATCTCTATTATATTACCAAATAGTTTTTTAACTCAAATGTTAAAACCTTTGTATCTCTTATTTAGTTAAAAACTTCATATTTATAAAAATTGAAAGTCGAGCAGAACGAAATTTGAGAGTGAAATTTCGCTTGTGCCAAAACATTTGCGCAGATTGCTGACAGAGGAGTAATATTTATGACTGAAAGGACATTCGGGATGATTCTTCGGGACAAATGTCTTCTATGATAGAACAGCTAGTACCGTTTTCCACTTCCGACTTCCTTATCACTCGTTTCTCGCATTCCATTCACATGCCTCCGTGAATATCGGTGTATTCTACTTAAATCGAAAACATTCGGCAACGTGCGAGTGGAATAAACTAAATCGAGATAAAATAATAGCCTCAGGTACAAGTTGGGATTAGAAACATCGCGTTGAAGTAGCGCGGAACAGGGATGAGAGGAAATGCGAAAAGAAAAGAAGGATAAAGAGGAATGCAAACCTCTCGATGGTTTAACCTTCCTGAAAACGAAGGATGGCTGTCCGCGGCTCATCGTTTGACGGAGTTCTCTCGTCCGAAGGATCACTCGTTCGACATACTTATGTGTACACATACTTGTAAGTCAACGCGAGCATGAACTTGAGTATTTGAAGAAAAATTCAAGAAAGTACTTGGCCAATCGTGAAATTAACTCTATACCCTTTTCCGCGTCGATTATTGTTATAGCTGGCGATGCGCCAGCACGGAGACCGCGAATTGCCTTTATAGTAGATCGCCGCCGGATACGTTCAATCGTGTCGCACGATCGTGAAAATACCAGATGGATGGGTGTTGGAAAAAACGACGGATATATGAAAATTACAGGTCAATGCTCTGAGAACACGCCGTCCAAACTCGTTTCGCACAGTCGACAAGCGAACTGAGTGCGAAGACATCGCGTGACGATCGTCAAGGGCGCGTCCAACCGCGGCTAACGTGATGCAGATTCTTACTTTTATTTTTGTGCGGCCATCCGCCATTTTTCACGTAACTTATCGAAGCATCTCGTGTGAAAAATGTGCGGCGAAAATGTGCACTTTCATAACGACGACGTGCAAGTTACTAACATACGTTAATAAATTTTATACACTTGCGCATACACACACACACACACACACACACACACACACACACGCGCGCGCGCGCGCGCGCGAGTACTAAGGTTAACTAATTAATAGAATAATTACTACATGCCTGTAATAGTAAAGTTTTGCCTTTATCGGCGGCCGTAATTTGGCGAGTGGACTAATGAAATTTCTCTTAATATATCGCGCATAATCATTGATTTTTGTTGCGGAACAAATCTGTGGGAGCTATTGATACAACGGTAAAGTGAAAGGTAATTAATTAAGTTGTGTTTGCGAAGCCGTCCGCTGATTGATTGTGTGGTCTTGCGTGAAATTGGTTTGCACAATTATTTCGCGGAAAGAAATTTAATACGCGATCGGTATTCAATCGCTATTGTTTTTCCGCGTTCGTACATTTTCTTCTTAATAAATCTAATTTCTCTTCGTCTCAATAAATCGAATGTACGCGGGAGATATTCTATCGCGAAAGATGTTTATTATCAATTAAAATGAGTATATTATTATTATATTATAGATGCTTATATAATGCTTATGAAAACAAAGTGATCGATAATGAAAATTCATATTTTCATTAAATACGCTTTTATGCCTTTGTTCGGCACACAGACTCGTTCGCGCCTCGATAATGCGGCTTCCTAATAACGACGTACAGTACATGGATGGTGAATAGGAAGTAACGCAGAGAAAAGTGACGCGAAGTAAGTTTGCCGCGGCAGTATCATTAATCAAAGTTGCGCCCAAGTGCAAGTCGGGGCAAAAGGTTGGAAATTATCGAACTTGCCGACAACATCGTTGCGATATCGACACGTCCGATCGATTCCCCGCCTGGAGGAGTGAGAGATATTTCGGAGAATAACGCGATCTCGTTATTATTATCTTCGCGGTCGTTTTTAATCGAATCACGCAGGGTGTCTGCGGATGACTGGACGACGAGCATGCCGGGGGACGGTAAGGAAATCTTGCACTCGGCATGACACGCCGGCGAAAGAATTGCCCCGCGACGCCAACGGTGTTCAAGTAGAGCAGGTGTGACACACTCGATGCCGAGACGCATCCAGCCAACGTCCAACGTTTCATAGCACTCGCTGCGCGACGCTTCCTTCCGACCGGTAGAGCATACGTACTTTCGTAAATGCGTTTGCATGCAGTATCAGATGGTGCAACCTGCATGTCTATATATATATGTAATATCAGTAGTTCATACAAAGGCTCGCGTAAGAGACGACTTACTTTTCACGCATCACGTCGTTCTCGTTCATCGTTTCTCGCTCTGTAATTTCGCATGTTGTTGTCGTTGTATCCCATTGCTTTTATTTAGGCCTCGAAAATGAATGATTATTACTTGCCGCGTGTTTCGTTTATTCGTAGCATGCCCTCCTTGGATGTACCTCTGTTTGCGGACCACGAAGAGAGAGATGTATAGTTGTATCAATTTTATTTGATGACGTGTACTTACGCATAGAAATACAGGATCGATATATTTATTCTTTTGCATTTTTCAGTCACATTATTATGATACTTCCTTGGTTCATTTTTCGCAGTAAATGACGATTCACTCTGTTTTTTTTTTTTTTTTTTTTGGTTACTTAGATCGACATTGTACGAACGATTTTACAGTCTGTCGCATTGCATTTTACATTTGGCCTTTATGATTCCATTTTGTTGCAAACAAAATGTGAAAATGAAGGCGAAATGTGGTGCATAAAGTGCGACAAACTGCGAGGTCGCTTTGTCGAATACGACACAGTTATGCGCAGTCATAGACACTTCTCGCACGAACCAGTTTTCAGTGATACATTAGATGCGTCTGTGAAAAATTCCCGTTTGAAAGTACACGGGTATAAATGAGAACTTTCAGATAGCGAAACATCACGAACGCTTGGTGTCGCAACTGAAACTGATTCGGGCGAAAAGGCGCTTTACTAGACACCGCATTCGACTGATCATACATCGGTGTTATTCTACTGAATTTAAGTGATATAAAACGTATTAGTGCCGGCATGTGTACGTCATGACAATGCAACGACACTTTACGTTTATATGTATCTCAGTTTATTGATCTAATTTCGTTACCTTTCGGTTCCTTGGCAAAAACCTTATTGAAAGGCTGCCAAGTTGCGAGCGATGATTATGTAGATAAACAAAGTTTTATGACAATCATTGCATATATTCTTCTATCCTCTTACTTTGTTTACATCAGTGATGCGAACGATTACATGTTATACAAATACTTGCCTGACGTTTTTTTACGTAATTGACATTCAACATCACGAAAACTCTCGTAATGGAATCCTACACAAAGCGTTTGTCACGATACACGACAGTTTTTGGCATGTATGGAACGTATTGATGTAAATTCATTTCAAAATTTTAAATTATTTCCTGACCTTAAATTACATCCTGTATTACAGTCACTTACAAAACTACACAGGTAAATCACATCTCGATTGCTAGGTATGTTTTATTAATTAAGCTTCCAGTAGTAATATCTTTTCCTACAGCGGGATTTACATTCGAGCTCACAGCTTAGGAGCGACAAAGAAAAAGAGGGAGACATCCGGAGTGATCAAAGTCAAATGTCTCTTGTATGCCATCTTCCCTTTGCTGCGTAGTTACACTGGTTAACATCGATTGGCTTTTTCCTCGTTTGTCCGTTATTGCCGCTCGTCGCGTGCCTCTTCCGTCTCTCGCATTCTCGCCTCTTTTCGCTATTTTGCGAATATTGACTACTATCTCCTCCTACCATCTCCTCTTTCTTTTTCTTCCTTATTCGGTTTATTTCTTCCCATTTTTCTTCCTTTCTCTCTCTCTTTCTCTCTCTCTCTCTCTCTCTTACTCTTTCACTCTCTCTGCCTCCGATGCAAACTGGTTGGAGCAATAAGAGTACAAGAGTACGCCACCTGTTTCCAAGTGTTATGAGACTTTCGGGCCGGTCACGCCTGTGTCTCTTCACCTACACTTCGTAACTACATATGTATAACACACATCGGGAACATGAGAATGTGCGCTGTACATTTAGAACCCTTCGCAATCTTCGTTGCACACCTCCGTTAACACCAACTTCCACCCGTCTACCCTATCGTCACTGCACTTTACTCCCGTCGAATTCCCGAGATTATGTTACCACGGCGAGGACGTCCTTTAATCAGATATTTCCGTTTCTTTGGACATTCACGAGAACATTGTCAGCTGTCTTGGCAGGATTCTCAATAAACACTTTGATTGGCGTATTTCATCGCGCCGCGCTTAGAAATGAGAATAAACGTCTGATTCTTTCATTGAATTTCTTCTGCTTCTTTTATTCTTGTTGTACTAATGTCCCATTAGAATTTCGCTTCAAGAAATATACATCGACTTATCTTTGACACAACGTTGTAACGGGAACATTGGGGAGACTCGTATGTCTTTAAACAGCAGGTAAGACTTCGAATTTAAGATTCGCCCACGCACAACAGTTTCTCATAATATTCAGTGAAGTCGTACCGGGGGAGCGTAATAAGTATCGATCGTCGCACAGAGTTGTAACCAGCTGTGCGCACGTACTTATCGCCGACGTCTAAAATCTTGAGTCTGATTTATTCCCCGGGAGATATACCGTAATTCTCATGAGATCACACTTAGCAATTTTTTCCTATTTATCACGCCGCGTAACTGGCTTGTAGCCGAATCATTTCGACAGCGTTGCGTTAGTTTAAACAACAACTTTCAACAATCGCCATTTTCCTACCGCGGGAGTAGATCGAGCGGAGTTTTTCCCTCTCAAAAGGCGCATTCCTTCCCTTAGCGCGCATTTTGATAAGCTAATATTACATACATTCGTTTTATTTCTATTTCGTAAATCATTCATGCCGCTATTAAGAAACAATTTCAGAATAATCGCGAAGCTTATCGAGAATCGTTCATCCTCATAACGTCCGCAAGGTACAATTTTTCGACAAAAAGATTTCCATCCGCTTTACCGTTATCTCGGTGTACCACTTACAATAGGGCCATTATCCATCGACTTTCTCCCACGTATAAGTTACCACATAGCGCCATCGTAGCGATAGTAATACGCTTCTCTGTATGAACTACCGTAATGCCGAGTGGAACAAAGCGTAGCAGCAGCGAACGGATGGAGAAACTTAATCTTCCGGCGAACGCGTTCTGCAATGTAATGAATGCGAATAATACAGAAAGGGTAAAAGGCACACTCTCTCTCTCTCTCTCTCTTTCTCTCTCTCCCTCCCTCCTCCTCTCTCTCTCTCTTCTCTCTCTCTCTCTCTCTC
>NW_012130080.1:1560221-1563592 GCF_000143395.1 Atta cephalotes | reverse complement strand
ACACTCTCTCTCTCTCTCTCTCTTCTCTCTCTCCCTCCCCCCCTCCCTCTCTCTCTCTCTCTTTCTGCCTTCCTCTCCTCTCCTCTCCGCGCGTCGTTATCAGAGTCTCTTATCGCGGCTGCCTGTAAATTAGAAACTCTCTGTATTACGTCAGTGCGGTTACGTCGTAGATTGCGCGTGTCGGAGGGTAAAAAAAGCATCGTAACGAGAACTTATTTCCGTAGTACGTAGCATTTGCGAATATGTGCGAATCGTCGATGCCACGCGCGAGATATATCTCTATCACTTCCGCTATTTTCACACGTGATATAACCGTCGGCGCATTCATCTTTGATAGAGAACGGGTGATGATCGCTTTACATGCGCCGGTAGGAAAAATAAAATCTCCGGATGTACGTACGTTCGGATATAAAGGACAGGATTTATTATGCAATATTTCGCATTCGCGCACGCGAGTTAGCTCCACAACCGTATGTAAACGCCAATGTGCAGAGAGTAGTATATCACATGTTTACTGCATTTTTTTTAACGCATCAGAGAATAATTGGAACGACAAACGTATACCCGCGATATCGTTCGACACGAAACAGAGAGGATCATCGGTTTAACATCCGCAAAAATATGTAGATGGAAACAAATATCGCTGTATCTCGTCGCATTCTCAATACATTGCGCTCGATACAATACACCACTAGTTTTTCTCCGGATTTAACGCTAAAATAATTATGCACCTTTCATTTCGCTTTCATCTCAATGCGAGGAGTTAAATATAATGTGTTATTCGCATTTTCATCAATTTGTTGAAAATTTATTTGCGCGTTCGTGCCGAACGTCCGTATGCGTTTCGTCGAATTAAATTTACGGGGATTGAAATACTTATGTATTGTACGATATTTATTGTCGCGATGGACGCGGCGTACACACGCGCCCTCCGATGTGTGTAATGATACACATCGCCCTTCCTCCGCGATGCAACAATTCGCATTCATTTCGTGCCAATTTCGCCGCGCTGAATAAGATCGCACGATCGCGCGTTCGATTTGAGCTGGTTTAAACCGACGCGGTTGCGCGAAAGCGTGTAGCTGGCTATTCGTCAGCCAACCATGCTTTCGATAGCAGCTAATCGCGGGCGAAAAGCGGGTTTGCGGTGCAAACTTTATTTCGCGTTCAACAGCCACTACAATGCATCTCCCTTCCGATCGCACGCTCGGCCACACCGACAGTGGCCCTGAAAAAAAAAAGAAACATATAGCAGATTGTGCGTCTGCAGGGGTGTCAAACGGGAGTAATTTTGTTTTCGGATTCCAAATCGGCGCAAACTCGCCGCACAAACGTTCGCAATTACCAGCAAATACGCGACGTTATATCGTGATACCGTTTTGGCTGGAATCCGTACGCAATCGTACTCATGAACATTGAAGAGTTTTTACCGCGATTTTTGTCTTTCTACACTGAGAGAAAATATTTATAACTATATAATTGCATAGTAAATAATTATGGATAGGATCTGGATTTTTAGTTATTATATTATATGATTTATAATAATTATTATGTTTATAATTTTATGTGCCAAATATATATATATAGAGTTGACACACCGATTTGAATGAATTATAGTCATTTTCGATGTTAACTATATGTATTTTTTAATATATAGAATTGTATAAATATAATTATTATTACTAACGTTATAACATAATAATTATAAGATTAAGAAGAAATATAAAAATTATAAAGTAACTATAAAATTAATAATTACATAATTATAAGAATGGAATCTCTAACTATTATATAGTTATTTTACCATGCAACTACAGTTATAAATAAAAAATACTTTTGTCTCAGTGTAGATGGAAGTTACTGTAAATTTTTTATAAGGAATGATACGAGAGCAATTCGACGTTCATTTGTTATCGCAAGCTGATATTCGAACCTGATGCTCGACAAAAAAGAGAGAGACTGATCGCCAGTTAATGCGATTAGTCATACCACTGTCAAGCATCGACGCGTTTGACACCCCGATAGCTGATTCTTCTCATCTTTCGTTCTCATGTGATACTGTAACATAACGTCTGCCACTCATTACAGTCAAGTAGTTGTTTCTTTTTGTTTCTTCTATGATTTCTTATGATTTATATATGTTTTTGTTACAGGGGTCCCGCGAACATTTTCGGCTAGGCCTTACCGAGGAGGTTGGTTCGTTTGTTTGGTTTGCAATTAGGATTAGTCAGTAGATTTTTTCTCTAAAAGCCCTAGTCCTCTCCTTTTTCTTTCTTCTTCACGCGTATAGACTTCGCTTTTACGTACATAATACTCGTCTGTCTTTCCCCTGTATTTCTTACTATTATTACTACTACTACTACTACTACTACTACTACTACTACTACTACTACTATCTCTTTATATATATTATACATATCTATATCTATATCTCTGTCTTTCACTATCTACCTTTCCCTTTATTCTCTTGATGCCTCGATCGTCGCTCGACCATGCTAACACCAATCACCACCTTTGAACGTTACTAACCGTAGCATATATATCTATACATACGTACGTGCAGACTCGATCCTTGCATATGTGTACTTAGACTCACACGTATCAAGATGTATGTATACGCATATATATGGATATGTGTATATCCGATTATATACCGATTGATTTTCGTATCAAGCAGTGTGTGACTCACCACCACTCCGACTCGATTGACACCGATTGACTTGTTACTCTCTTTCTCTCTCTCTCTCTTTGTTTTTGTTTTTCTTTTTTACGTTTGTCGAAGGTCCGTATCTCTAGCTTTAGTTGATCGATGTTTAGATATGTGATGATTAAGATATGTCCTTATCTGTGCGTGCCTTGTCAATGCGCGCGTCTCCCCCCTTTTGTGTATGTACGTGTTCGTGTCGTTGCGTAGGGATGACCCGCAATCCCGTCATGTTTGATCGTTCTGATTTATTGATACTCAATATTTAGCTGTAATGATGAACATTAGTTAGCCGATTGGATATTTAGTCTTTAATGTTTTTTCGAGAACGACTGCACAATACCAGAGAGACAAATACACCTGTCCGTATGCTGCTTTGAGACCATATCATTGATCGAACCATTACTTTCACACTGATGTTTGGACTCGAAATACTCGAGAAACGCGACTAACAAGCTCGTCGCCTAAACATTTTTATCATAATGCATGAGAACTAATATTTTATTCATCAGGTGTCGAATGTGAACTAAGGTGAAGCTTCGTGAGGAGGAACAGCCGTCTCCATGCTGTGTGTCTGCGGTAAGATACGCGATCATAATAAAGTAGCAAAGTTTCATTTCTCTACGTTATGCTTCGTTAACAAATAACGAAATGTGACAACTTGCAT
>NW_012130080.1:1557128-1560104 GCF_000143395.1 Atta cephalotes | reverse complement strand
TATATATATATATATATATTCTTTCTGCTTTCTTCATAAGATATATGCTTTACAATGATTATGTGCATCGATAAGATAGAACGTTATTATCAATTGACACAATTGTAACAAGGTTAATGTTTGTAGCCACTATCCTGTGTCTTGATAGAAAATTTTTATTCCATATTTAAAAAATTGTTACAATAATAGCCATGCACTGTAAATTATTATTGCGCTGGAAATTTTTGTCTCTAATATTAAACAATTTTCATTTTCTTAGATCAATCGCAATTTGCTTAGTGTACATAATCGTCTTAATAGACACATCACTCAATTGATATCTCTCTACTTATGGCATGAAGAGACAAAACGGATTAGTGATCCAGACGCACTAGACCGATATCGTAATCTAAAAGATTCGCCTTCGAGACGACCGATAAAAAGTTGCGTCGCGAAGCAGATCTCAACAACGACGTGGTTTTTGCTGGATTGACATCTCGAGTATCGAGTCTCATCTCATGTCGTCTCGAAAGTTGAGAGCGGAATCTACAACATCGATGGCGCCGTTGATGGTGACGACGTTCACTGACGTGCAGTCTACATCCCTTACGAAGCGTTTTCATGATGCAGCCTCGAATACAAAATTTTATCGCGCATGAAAGCTTTATCTGTTTGGAAAAGATTCAAATTGGCATTGCGATTTTTCCGTTTCAAGAAGTGAGAAAACAGAGAAAAAGAGAGAAGAGACAGAAGATTGACTGAATATGCAATTTTCACGGGTTCTGACAGGTTTTTACTGCGTCAATCCACAGATACGTTACTCGTTAACGTCGAATTGTTATTCTAGTTAACAAAATATTGAAATTCGTTATGTGAGAAGATAACGTATGTGGCACGTCAAATAATTGAGTCTAGTTTCGCATGAATTTTGATTCGAATTTGGAGTCTGCTAATTTGCACGATAAATTTTATTTCGCATTGCATATTGAGTAAAATATAACGCAATAAAAATTGTAATGGAATTTTTGTAACTCGGTCGAGGTATTTCATTAGCCGCCGTTATCCGAACAAATGTTTCATCGTCGTTGAAACTTTTGCAGCAGATTTAAAAATTTTGGTGTAATAACGAACGCGCAGATGGATCTGTCTCGCTGCCATAATAATGCCGCGACCTCATTCAGTGTCTCGAGATAACTGCACCGGCGTGGCGCGGCGCAAAGATCAGAATAATAAGTTCGTCCGCATGGCGGCTGCATATTAAACGTTATTAAATTATAGGTGGCCGCCTTGGATTAGCTTCCGCTTACGCTTATAAACCGCCTCAGTTTTACGAGGTAAGACATACGACCACAAAGATAAAGGTAGGAGATAAGATTTGAGAGGAAGGATGACATCGAGGAGGCGGATTATTCAGATTATATTCTTAAAATATGCTCCTCGGAATTTTGACGATACTCTACAACTATTAGACGGATATGAATGCGTGGATTAGATTTCCACTGCAATAAATGTAGAATGCGGAAACTTTTCAACGTACCGTTATAATAATGATCTTTTATAATTAAATGAATACGTTTATAATTGTCAGGATTATAGACATTGCTGCATAGATACATTTTGGAATTAGACGGAAAATTGACAGTAATTAATGCGGAATATTACGATTATACATGAAATTTAAAGTAGCCTGTGGATAATTATACTTTATTGTATGCAATGTAATCGTATTATAATTCAACTGTATGTTCATACTTTTCAGTTAATTTTGGCAAATTACCTACGCTCGCTTTTCTATTAATTTATTCATTAATTAAATTGCACGTGTGACCTAATCGAAGTGCAAATTATAATTAGACTACTTTGTAATAGTATAGGTTATGATGTATCTATAGTATTGTAGTATATTAGGAATATACAATTCCTGTAGTTTTATACGAGCTTTTACAGACAATCAGCATTAAATCAATGATGTTAATTGTAAATTTCGCTTTTTTTTTTCAAATATCGACACATTTTTTGAAGTTGTAAAACTGTTTTACTTAAATAGAAATTTATATAATTATTAAATACTTTAAATAGAACCAAATTGAAATATCCAAATTACAAAAAAAAATTGTTTAGAGTAAAGATATAATGACGAATTCTTTTCCCAATTTGAACTTTTTTTTAGCGAAAATATTTCGAAACGTAAATATTATAAATCAATACCAATATCAATTTCGAGACATAAACGAAAAAAGGGATTTTTGTGATTGAAAAAATGTCAAAAGGTCAAATGAATAACAAAATTAGTTTTATGGTTAATTTCAAGTGGGATATATTTTAATAAAATTTTAATTTAAGGTTTAATACATACGATGCAAAAATTGAAATGTTGCAATAAATCTCTCAATATTTGTATTAATTGAATTTTTATATTAATTTTATATTATATTATATTTGACATTAAATTAACTAATTTAATGAACTAATCGTTTCTAAAAGAATATCAAATAAAATTTGAAAAATGCCATATATTCATCACAATACATCAAAGATTCTCATGTAATTTTTGAAGATAAATGAAGTGCATCACCATTTTTTCTGTAGCCATTATTAATTATTATCATAAAGAACTCTGCTTCTCTGAAGGAGACGATAATTTTTTAAACACATGGCACGTGGATGTTATCGGTGATTCATAGGTGAGAGTAATTGGACCATCTTTATTTGAGCTAAAAAGAGAAACGTAACTCTCCAAAGAACACAGTAAACGAAATAGTCGTCGCGGTAAAATAATTTCTTGACGATTTATTAATGAGACGTTTCTCCCTCACTGTGAGACGTAAGATAGGACCATCGGAGATGAAAGTGAGACGAGGGAGGAAGGGAAAAAAGAAGAAAAGGATATGGATTTATTCGTGAGAGAGAGAGAGAGAGAGAGAGAGAGAGAGAGAGAGAGAGAGAGAGAGAGAGAGAGAGAGAGAGAGAGAGAGAGAGAGAGAGAGAGAGAGAGAG
>NW_012130080.1:1547882-1553876 GCF_000143395.1 Atta cephalotes | reverse complement strand
TCTGTGTGTGTGTGTGTGTCTGTGTGTGTGTGTGTGTGTGTGTGTGTCTGTAAGTATTACATTTCCGTATAAACGTGGAATTTATCTCGATATTCTCTCGAAACTTTTGTTAGCAGCACCTCTTTTTCCTTGCATATCGTTACGCGAAAGGGATGCGGAGGAACTCGGAAGCGTACGAGAACGTTTCCCTGGTGGAGCAGTTCGCGTAAAGCGTGCCATCGACAAATCATCCGAAGGGAAACGCGCTGCTCTGCCCGGTTCCTACCGTACCTATTCTCCGTTCGCTGCCTACCCTACGGACGATTTGATTTATACATCGGTGTTGATTACAATTGATTTTACTCCGAGCGCAGGTGAAACCCGGCCGCTGTACCGGCGAACGAGCGCTTCATTGTCGCGCACGTACGTTGTTTCGCTCTTTCCATTGCATTCGTGTGCGGACTGTGAGCGACTGTCGCTTCTACACACGTGAAAAACGGGACAAACGGGACGTGCTGGTGATTTTTGGAGTATCGACGATAGGCGTCCGAGAAGTTCATAAATCATTTCTTGAATATCGAAACGTCAGCGCACTTAATTCCCCAGTTGTAGTATATATACGTTTTTATATGAAAATTTTATTGTTAAAAAAAAACTAGGTCGACTCTGTATGCAGGTCGCGATAATCTTGATTCGCTTTTATTTATGTCATTACCAGTCATTAATGATTGCCCCAGATTTAGAATGTGTTCCTATAAATGTCGCACATTTAGGATGACAACTTCCCGATTGTCATTGTACATTTATATGTGGCATTTTTGAATATATCATGAAAAGAATAATTGTCTGGAGTATTTAAGAATATAGTACATAGATATTGCAGTTCTGACAATAATTTTGTTGGACTATTGAAATAATTATTTAAGATGCTCAAATATGCGATGAGCACTGTTACAAGAAATTTGATTTTTAGCAAACATTTTGAGCGTCTATAATTACTTGATGATTCAACAAAATTTCAAATATTTTATATATGATTATTTTATCTCAACAAAACTGTTCTTTTCATATTTTCGAATCAATTGAGAAAAAGAATCGAAAGTTTTCTGGAAATGATAGAGTTTCTACGTTGATTTTTTAAGAATCATTATTGAATTGATCATTATTTAAAAAATATCTCAATAGGATGAATCTGCTGATTCAGCTGGCCAAACTGAAAATTGTCACAATCTATAATCATTTCTTCGCTTTCGCGTTTTCTTTCATGTATCTTTCTTCATCGTATCCGTAGCTATCGTATACGTATTCGCGCTCGCAAATATACAGAATCGCTCGACATAGCACGACGTTACTGTGTTCAACGGGAGAGTACGTGATTTCATTTGCGATACCAACTCACGATCATTCTACATCCGCTAGAAATATGGAGCCTCACGTTCGTCCGTTGCCACCGTCCGGTATGGGTACGTTCCTGCGCCCCATAAAGTACGGTCTGGACCGCCGAGCGTTTAGTACGGAGGAATCGGCGCGTGAAGGACGCTTCCTGGATTTATGTGCTACCTTCGGGAGTCATGCTCGGCATCGAAAGTAGGCACTCGACCCGATCGTTCTTATTGAGCGACATAATTTCCGCGGGAGACGGCATGTTTACCGTCTCTCATGCGCGTCGCCACGCGACGGCCACGTTAAAAGGACATTCTCATAAATTTAAAGGTGACCAAATTCGAAAGCTATTGAATCGGAAAAAGAAACGATTTTTTGTTAAAGTCTAAAAATTTAACTAGATATATAGACAGAATTTTTAAGCATTGATACACGATACTGCAGAAAATTTAACATCTAATTTGAGTGTTCTATATAATTGATGGTTCAAACTAAATGATTAGAGATCTAGATATATCTAGCCATACAGAAGCTACATTTTTAGATATTTCACTAAAAATTCATTTTTTCTGTGTATCACAAATTTACTTCATACAAAGAACGGTTTTGCTAAAGTATTTCAAAATTTCGCTAGGTCTGAAAATAATTTTGTTAGACTATTAAAATATCTAATTATGTAGGACACTCATGCTGATTGCTAGAATGTAGAAACTTCTTGCAACATTGTTTGTCATGCTTGAGATTCGTAATTATTTTGAAGATTCAACAAAATTATTTTCAGATCTGTAAGTGGTATAATATAGTGATTTTTAGATACTTTAACAAAACCGTTCTTTCTATGTATGCGTGTTCGTTTCTTGAGCACATTTTATGTGTGGTTGAATGGATCTTACGAATGTCATCGAGCATAATCTTATTAGTTGGAACTAAATTCTATTGATATTTTAATCGTGTTATTTTAATACGTGTTATTTGTACAAATATCGAACGTCCGATCGTGCAATGACATCTCATAAATAGCTTTTATTGCTCAAATATCGTTTCCCAACGTAGAATAGCGTATTTCTGTGTTCGGTTGGCTCCAAATGCAATGGCAAATTCATTTCATTGCGACTCGCTGTCTAAGAAGCGTATATTCAAAGCGAATAAATTAATACCTGTTCGCTCGGTCGAGCAGTTACCCGATTTTCGTCGGGCGCAATTTACTTCTGTCACGGAACGCTTTATTGAAGCTTTATACGCTTAACTTTTAATTTTACTTCTGAAGAGCCGTCCGATATAGTTCGCCCGCTGTAATACTTGATGGAACAATCATTTTTTTCGTATTATTCGCTATTACTTCGACAAGATTGAATTTTATTACGCGAATGTGAGCGTCTCCGCGACATTGTCGACTAAAACTCCAGGCGATCGAATTGCTTAATAGGTAGTGCTGGTACTTGAGAAAGACCAATTTGCATCTCGTTATCGTCTGAAGTTCTTTCAAATGCGCAAACTTACCAAATCCCGCGTGTATCGAGGACGCGGATAATGGACACTCGAGACGGAAGCTTTATCGTTCGATTTTCGTTGAATCACGTACCCCTTCTTCGTCGCTCTTGTCTCGTCTCGGCGTCTCCTGGCCGACGTAGCAGGTACTCCGATAAGTGTTTTCTTCGGGGCGAATGATTGGCGGGTGAATGCCGTGCGCGGCGAGAATTTCCATCACAATGCCGCTTAAGATACATACCCGCCTAAAGGGATGTACAAAATAAGAAGGCGACGAGCTCTCCGTGACGTGGCCCTACGAGCAAAGGTATCTACCCGGCTAGACCTCGATGCGATGCTGGAGGGTATAAAGAGAAAAGTACGAACCCGGGCTCTCGATGGTTGCGCTCGCTGGCTTGAGTCTGGCTTGAGTCTGGAGTGCTAACGTATTCTCACCCCTTTCTAAATGTCTGAGATGCTCTCAGCGACGGACAACGACGTTCCTTCCTAACTACGAGAGTGAGTTAGACAGAGATTGGACTATGTTGACTCTCGATTTGATCCAAGATCACAACCTTTAAATGACCGGCTATTGTGCCTCGCTAAGGGGGCTAAAAGGTTTGAACTACCGATCGGCCGACCAATGGACGATCCATCCGCACCCTCAACTTCAAGCTTGGATCTCCTTCTTGCCCGTGACATGGCATGTCGTAGTCAATCTTTGATTTTCAAGTTATCGAATTTCGTCGCGTGCCAGACACGCTTCTTTTTAAGATCCCATTTCTTCAGTAACGGATTAAAAACCATTGACGATTGATTTCCAAATTTTTCATTTATATTTAGGATACATAATATTAGATTACAATATTAGATTTAAAATATTAAAAAGTTTTCAAAATTCTTGAAAAACGTTATCATTCTAAAATTACATCTATAAAAGTCTTAAAATGTAGAAACTTTTATATGAATTATATCTATAAAACTTCGTAAAATATGGAAAAGTCGTATTTGTGAAATCTATTTTTTACTTTTCGTAAAATAAATAAATCATTTGGCATGTGTGGAATTAAAAAATTTGTTATTATTGTATCTTCAAGCAATTTTAAAGTTAAAATTTGTAATTACTTCTGCGTGAAGAGAATAATTGGAAAAATTAGTGTAATATTGATCAATATTATGTCAACACTACTTTAATTATACAGGAGATGAAATATCATCTTTGATATGATTTGATTTATATAATATCTATACTTTCGATTTTTATGACACCGATAAATCTTCTCGCTGATGTGCTTTTTGACTGAGTGACACGGTATTCATAATTTGATAAATCTACGTGATTTTGAACATTGATAACCGTGCTGGTTGTCTCACTATTACGATTCACGATGATCGATTTCGTGCAGCGTTTATAGCGAGCAGCTATTGCGATTTTATGACGTTCATGTAGAATTCTAGATATGCGGGTAACGGGATACGTTTGTCTTCTCGTACAATGATTTAGCCGACACGATGCATCCGGTAGGTAACCTAGTTTCTACTTTGTCAGCTATTTCAATCACCAAAATGGTCGATGTCATTGATGGAAATACAATATATAATGTACAATATATAATGTAACAAGAAAATTAATGCTTCTCTTATTTGGAAACTATTGAATTCATTATTGTCACATGTTTTTGTTGCAGAATCCTTTTTGAATCGAATTTTTTTTACTTACGAATATTTTGAAAATCGATCTTTCATTTATATAATATTTAAGTAATTATTTTCTTATGTTATAATTTAATTTTCAGTGAATAATCTAATTCCAATAATCTAGTAATATATTAAATTTCAAAATTTTTGTTGACATAAAATTCATTATAATGTCACTATCAAATAAAAAAGATTTTGTAATTTTGTTAATTTTCTTTCTTGACTACTTTAATGGCTACTTTTTCTATTATTATCATTCGCTTATTATTGAAAAGCAATTACGGTTAAAGAAAAATCCTTTTCGTTTATTTCATTTTTTATTCAAATATATATAAATATATATATGTATATATATATATATATATATATATATATATATAAATATAATATTTATATTATACATTATATTATACTATATCACACATTAAAGCGAAATTAATATCAAGCCGTCCGTATATCTTTCTCAAGTAGTAATAAACAACGTTCATAATACCAGCATTATCGGAGTTTTGAAACTTGTTATATCCCCTTCCGACGTTACTTTTTTATTTACGACGGCGGTCTAGCTGTACACGGCGAATCTAGTTTGCCCAGAGAATACGCAATAAGCTCTTCCGGTTTACGGTCGATCCCGAATACTACAGAAATCCTTGCAGCTCTGACTGCTGTTTACCGACGTTCGATCGGCATTCTATTTTTATGTTTGCCGTAATGTCTGTCGATATTTTTAGATCCATGGTGCATTAATTAGTATTAAATGAGCATGCTGAAGAAACTTTATGATAACTTTCTATCGGATTATGTGGAGCACCAAAGATTAGTTAAAGCAAGTTCTATGTATATCCGATTCGAGTATCAACAGACGAAGGATATGAATTCGAATAAGCTATTAACGGTACGGCTTAAGATTATGCAGTGTTTCTTGTACGTTCTCCCTTCAACTCAACATTTCGTAGCCGTGTAGAAGTCTTATGCAACTAATAACTTTTACGAAGTGCGTTTCCATTATTCCACCGCTAGCGAGATATTTCAGTCTTTGTGAGTTCAGTCTTTTCTTCGTTATCGCTGAAGTTTCTGGAACATTTGAACGACTACACGACCGCGGGTTTGTTATAACATAGAGGCAGTAAAAGCATTGCGTGTAGGTGGAATGGTCGCGATGTATGCAAAGAAAGTCTAGTATTGAAAAACTCAGCCGTCGTTACGATGGAATAACTCAAGGTTTTCCCTGTAACAGAGAGATAAGTGTACCCGTTATGTGCGGAATAGAACTTTATAACTGTATTATTGTAAAGCAATATCGATACTTTTGTAGAACAGTGCGCAGTTTACAATTCACTTCGCCGCAAGGACAGGACTTCTGACCGAAAAATTCTGTTCTCGCGCTAGAATGATTTAGTTATTGCTTTTATCTGTTGCAGATATATATATATATATATATATATATATATATATCTATATATAGTA
>NW_012130080.1:1537491-1541977 GCF_000143395.1 Atta cephalotes | reverse complement strand
ATATATATATATATATATATATATATATATATATCTATATATAGAGTACTTTTAAAATCGATATTAATAACCATACTATCCCTCAGATTGCCACACGATTCATTACGAACTCTCCTGATGCACTCTTTTGACCGTATCATTTAGTAGCCTTGTCAGTCACTAGTTCTAATAGTGTGCTGGTTCCATTAATTACCTCTTTTGTGTGATCGTTCAAACGTATATTCAAACATACTTTGATCGCGAATATTGCACACACTAAAGGACTTTGAACATCAATAGAACTATATTGTATTATTCTATTGTACATATTTCTACCTTTTTTTATAAAGAAAAATCTGAATATGGTGTACTAGTTTTATTAGTTTTTTATTGATATAAACGAATCACAGCAAGAAATACAGGAAAATAACATAAAAATAATGTAGTAATAATATTGTAAAAAATATTTATATTTGTACAATATTAAAAATTTAAAATTATTTATTTTATTTATTTAATAATTAGGAATTAACTGAATTCTGTAAATTGCAAAATGAATGTTTTATTTTCATATTTTTGTTTTTTATAAAGACAATTAGATTTATTTTTGATATTAGTTGAATTAGTAAAAAAAAATCGAAAAAAAATATAAAAGTAATGTAATAATTTTATAAAAAATTATTTTATTTTCTCATAATTGGGAATTTGCGTACATTTTGCAAATTGCAATATTAGCGTTTCATCTTTTTATTCGCACGCGACGGAGTGTATCATATAATCTTCCATCTCCTGGAAAATCCTCCAACTGCATTACTTTTCGTAAGCGAATATCATGACGGAAAGCTGTACTATTAAGCATATATTGCGCACAGTGCGGCTTATACATGTAAGAGCTACGTTTTAAGTTATTTAAAAGATATAAATATAAAGTTGGAGCATCTGAAAAGTGTACGTAGATGTAGTTTAATATTTCTCTTCAACTTAAAAAAAATATAAAGAAAAGAAATAAAGAAAAAAATATAAAGAAAAAATAAACTAAACATTTATGATTCACACAGTTTACGTAATCATAATTTTTTTTTTTTAAGAAAAGATGTTGCTTGCATAATTCATTTTAGAAACATGAAACCAAGAATTGATAAAGAGATTAGGAGATTATAAATGTCTCCAGTGATTAATTGATTAGATCGAGCCTGCGTTGTCTTACGTTCACCAACGAGATGAGCGTGCGAAGTTGCCGAGATACGAGATAGACGAAGCTTAAGAAACGACCATGGTACGATTGTCTGTTAAAGGACACTGATCCTGGCTGTAAATTGCCACAAGTCCGCGACAGGATTCGTGTACACGTTAACCAGAACTAAGGCGTTGGACGTAGAACGACATTTCGTTGTCACGCAACCGCACGAATCCCACGGGAAGAATCTAAGTCGTAGGATTTCCGAAAACGTGTTGAGAACGTGTCATCGGGAACTCCGTATTCAAATGTGCTTTGGTCGTCTACAGAACCAACACGATCTACGATTAGTAGTCTGGTTGCGTGACAAAAAGAGCTTCCCGTACTTCACACGAACTGTATTTACAAGCTAGAGTATGTACAATTTTGATTTATCTGCTTCTTTTTATTTACTCTTTTCAATGTGATTATACTGTCATGATTTTTTAAAAATAAACAATACATTTTTTAATACATAGAAAATTGTACATTGGTATCATTGCCTGCGTATATCGATGTAAAAAGATTGTATTTCATCAGAGTCAAGGAGCACAACAACGACATAGTATGTCGCTAATTACAAGATCGAAATGGGGGAAGGGGGGGGGAGTTATATCGATTGCGTGATTGCATTATGTATAATCTGAAGCTTATTTAGGTAAGACCTCATTTCGAAGATTGAACAACTTGAAATATAATACAATTTTTACACTTGCCGATAGATGATTGACGCAACATTTGACATTTCCTTTTGATGGTATAACGAATTATATTTTCATTATCTTATAATGTAACGAAATATTATATAATAGATTGCTTTTGATGATAAAGATAATCATTTGTCTGAGATACTATTTGATTCAACTATTACATGTATATTACTAGAAAATTATTGTTGCATTAAATATGGATAGATGCAAAATATGGATAGATGTAATTCTTGTTACTACAATTGAAATCTCATTTTAATCTCATCTTACGATAGAATATTTAATTTCCTGTAGAATATCATCTTTTCTTCCTTATCTATTCTTTCTTATATTATTCATATATACTGTAAAATTCATGATCTGTTCCTTTATGTAAAATATATGTTCTATTATAATATCTTCTTCGTCGATAAATTTCTGCAAATTTTATGTTTTTGCAATTGTTTACGTATCAGTACTGTCTATAATGTTAGTGTTAGAAATGGAGAACTTATCAGTAAAACGCGAGAATACAATAATAGTGCACTTGGTGGTCTTTGCGATTACCTCATGTTTTTATAATTTCGCGTGTCAGATAAAAACTGGTTTTTATACAAACGATGATGATGGGCACGCGATTCAGATCTACGAGATATAGTTATATCAGTTTTATGATTGCACACGAAATCTCATAAAAGAGAAGAAAGGCAGAAAGGGCAAGCTATGTTGATGAGAAAAAAAGGATAGCAAAAAAGATGGAAGAAAGTAGGTTATTATCACGAAAATCTGGAAATATTGCAACGCAATATTTAATCGCAATATTGTAATCTTTTAGTACAGTTTGTAGATTCCATATTTATACGTTCAAAAATTTCGCATTATGCATATAATAATAATTGCGAGTATTGTTCTAATAATGATTTTTTAATTGGTGTCTGAAACTGATATCAGAAACTAAGTTTTTTTCATGTATTTAGATATGTTGATATCGCTTTTTTTTATCTATTGATGCCGTACCCAGTTGTAATTATAGCCGAATGACGGGAGAAAAAAAAACGAGGAAAATAGAACACACGAGGAAAATGGATACGCGTGCGCGCAGACGAAAAGAGCGCAGAGCGTTCAGTTGCAGCCAGGGATTGGGCAAACCGCGGCTGCAAAGCGGCACTTCCCAATGTGTAGCTACGATTGTAAATCAATTAGCTCGCATTGTAAATAAATCACCGTTTTACAACTTCACCGTGCTACGCCGAACGACATCCGTATGAAATTTATCGTCCATTTTCATCCGTTTCGCTTTGATTTCGGGGCAATGTCGTCGTCGTCGCATTGGATGAGGGCGATGCAAGCGAGTGTTCCCTTATTGCCGTTGGTTGGTCAATACCTTCCACTTTCATTTACTCGCTTTAACGGTACCGGAGAGGTCACGAAGAAAGCGAAAATTCTCGGTATGAAAAATTTCACTCAGATATTAAGATTGCTGAGAAAATTAAGTGTACGTTTGTTACGCTATTACTGTATGCACTGAACAAGGAGCAAGTTATTAAGTACGATTTAAATATGCGAGTTAGAATTGTATTTGAGTGTATAAATAAGTTTTCACGGTTTCTTTTTCAAAGATATGTCTATTAATATAAAAAAATTAATATAAAAAAATTATAGAAATATTTCAATTAAAATAGAATCTATATATCACTTTTTCCATCTTTCCAGCATACTTCGCAGTATGATGCATATCGAAATTACCACTTTTAAATCTTTTAAACTAATCTCTCTCTCTCTCTCTCTCTCTCTCTCTCAGCACGTTCTTTCCAACACAATATTATCCGTAAATCTCACAAATTATTCTGGTTGCTTCAGAGACGGTTTTTACTGCTACGAAAATAGTAAATCATGCAATGGCGAATGCGCTTTTTCAGCGTTTATTTTCAATTAAACTAAAAATGTAATTATCTAACTGTGAATTGTTATATAGCTTTCGAAATGCAGATTGATCAACTTTACTAATGGAAAAATAATTGGGCGCGGAAATTTAAATGCACTATTGTGAGCGCTATTTAAAGTTGACCGGAACTTATTTATATTCCTAAAACCTAAATTATTGATATTTAATCTTAAAATGTAATCTAACAATAACTACAAAATGATAATGACTTAAGATACTGTCGCGTTCTTTGCACGAGAAAGTGAACAGAAATCTTATTTCTCGTATTCAAGTCATAAAGGGATTCCGCAAATCTCTACTCAAGAGCTAAGTGGTATTAATAAATCGCCCGTTGTGTCCCTCAGTGTCCTCGCTCGTGGTCATAAGTTAATCGCCTTTTCGTTGTTAGACTTGTCTTTAACATTGTCATCAGAGATGAATATTAGCTTTTCTCCGCTCCTCGACGAGCACGATGTTAGTCCGTGCGAACCCTTTTCGAGATCAACGAGACAAGGAAAAAGTTGTCATCGGGACGAGTATAATCGCTGTAGGATGAGTTAGCTGGTTAACTGGTTATGCGGTTACGAGAAGAAACAGTGAGAGAGAGAGAGAGAGAGAGAAAGAGAGAGAGAGAGAGAGAGAGAGAGAGAGAGGGAGGAGGGGAGGAAGGAGAGGAGA
>NW_012130080.1:1526816-1536260 GCF_000143395.1 Atta cephalotes | reverse complement strand
AGAGAGAGAGAGAGAGAGAGAGAGAGAGAGAGAGAGAGAGAGAGAGAGAGAGAGAGAGAGAGAGAGAGATGGGGAGAGGGGGGGGAGAAAGGACGAGGGAGAGAAGCGAGGTGCTATTACATCTTCTGAATGGAGGCGACCTCGGGGCTCGGTTGTAATTTCAGGAAATAGCAATTTCCAGGCCAATTAGTGCGCGAAATATTGCAAAACAATACGGGCGAGCTTGACATGTATACAATATGGCTGCGACGTTGCGCCACCCTTGCCACACAATAGCAACAACCCTCTTGCCTTACGCGTATACGCCATATCCACATTCGCTTGCTGGGCTTGTCGCACGGCAACTCTGATTCGGTCGAATCACGGTTCAGTGAAGTTGTTACCCCGCGCGAGATCCTATGAGTACGATTGTGGTATTGTTTCCTGCATGCGTATTGCGTTATTTAATGTAACACCTGACGCAGGAACGGGCAATCCGTATATTCACATACATCCCGAGGCACTGTTAGATGTCAAAGGGTCAATCTAATCTCTTGAGTTAAATAATATTTTATTATTTTTAACTTTCATGTTAAAACATCAATATATTTCTGTGATTAGTTTTAAATTAAACAAATACTTAAAAATAACTCAACAATAAAATTGGATATAAGTTGACATTAATTTGAATTTAACAATATATATCGGAGTCTTTGAATCTCGCTCGGCTGTAATGTCCATATCATTTTATTGTAAATGATACGTTTCGTCTAACCTATGACTTTGTTGGTCCATTGTCCGATTTGTTCGCTCGCCGCGGATGAGCGTGTATATTGAAACTCGGATATCATAATCGTGGTGCGCAATTCTGCAGCGCGCGTATTGCGCGATTATCAAAGATGCATATGGACCTCGGTGCCGTTCATGGCACAGACGCAAACCAAATACCGCGTAATAACGATAAATATAATCGCGTTTGCCGCTGTGTCGCCTCCGGCTAATTTATAGTATTACGTTATTATTTATTTATACGCGATTTTAATAATTCTCGTCGCCGCGCTGCGCCGCAACACGTCGCGATCGTACCGCACACATTGTGTGGATTACGATAACACGCGAGGGACACGCCAACGACAGTTACGTGCGTCACATACCTACGTTAACGATGGACTAATTTATGCATTTGGCTCGGACTACATCGAGCTCTGATCGTTTTTCTTTTTCTTCGATGTGTGGGCAAGGCGCGCACGCGACTCTCTTTGAAAAATCAAAAACTCTATACGTGCAGCTGGCCAATTCGTTAACGAGAAGCTTTCCAATCAGTATAACAATAGACGAGTCTCGCTTGAAAACCCCTTTCAAACGCACGATCTTCTGCATCGTAGAACCTCTACCTCGGAATCACTCATTGTCCTAAAGAATCAGCCTTCGATCAGGTTTAGATTGAAGATACACGTATCGGTTGGCTGGATAATTCCTTATGTCGAAGTATATACGTAATTTCGACGCACGCGTGTATATTGTTTCTATTCGTATATCAATATTCTCAGGAAATTTTTCTTCTCGGTAGGAAAAGAAAATAAATAAGAAAGGAAACGCGCCGCGAAATAAGTCTCAGTCGGGTTAATATAGCAGTTGAGGCTGTTGCTGCCTGCTGGAGAAGCGATAAGTTTCACGAGCGTCAGGCTTCGATATCGCGAGATATATGTCGACCACCATGGCAATCGACATTATTATATATGATCGGTGAAATTCCGACAATAATGTCGTCGACCATACAAATTACCATGTCGCGAGATTTCCGGAACATTACGTAAGGGAAACATTAAGAAAATGAGATATCTTAATATTTTTTTCTACACAGTTCAGTTATGACAAATCGCAAAACGATTAAAAGGATTGAGAATTAGTTTTTAGAGTCTTAAACTAAAAAGAGTCTGAATCTAAAATAGTTTTGTTGAATACTTGCTATTACACGATTTTGCTGAAGTATCTATGAATTTAGTTAGATACAGATCCGAAAATAATTTTATTGGACCATCAAAATAATTATGTAGAACGTTTGATAACAATGTTGCAAAATATTTTATCACTCCAGCAGTACCCAGTTTAAATGTCTATTACAATTCAACACAATTATTTTCCGATCTGTATCTATTTAAACTTTTAGATACTTCACTAAAACTATTCTTTCCGTGTGTTATTTAGTAACGAAATATTGCAGAAAATGATTCCATGTATATGATTGTTACAAATGTTAACGCTTTTACATTCCGGCAATAACTCAATTCTGATTTAATGCCTACAGAGAAATTCTTGGTGTACACAGAGAACGATCAGCGTACAGACCGAAGGACAGGCAGTGATATTGCAGACCTGTATGTTGTAGGTGTTCATAGAGAACTACGACGAGGACGGGAACAACGGGGTGGGTAACGTTACTGCCGGTGTCGGCGTTAATGCTAATGCTAATGCTAATGCTAATGTCAATGCTAATGGCGTCGATGTCGTTCGGCACAAGCCGCGATCCACGTTCGCGAATGGACTAGTCGACAGGCGCGTACCACGTTCTCATTCGTAATAATTGATTATCAACAATTTAATATTATCCCGATAAGCGAATCAATTGAAGCCGTTTGTCTTCTCGTCTCGTTTTTCGAGAGGAAAGAATATCCCTGTCGATGTGTCTACGTGAAAAAGAAATATTAATTCAATTAAAAATACTTAAAATAAAAAAAATGAAAAAATATTTTAAAGTAATTTTAAAATCTTATTTGCGTTCTATATATATTAAAAAGACTCATATTATATCAGTAAATTTTAATATGTATCAGTAAATTTTAATTTCATTCAGCAGAAAATGAGATAAATATGGAATAAATAAAAATGAAATAAATGAGAATAATCGTCTTTGCAATGCTATGTGAATCGAAATATATTAGTTTTGCTTATTCTCGGACATTATCGAGGCAGAATCATGAAATTTACTCCTTTAGAACATACAATGCAAATAGTACGCGTGTCGGAACGTGAACGAGCAGCATGTAACAACGAGATTTACGTGGCATAATTCGCCGTCATTGCGAATCAATGATAACATATTAACCGTGGTCAGCGTTTATTAAATTTGGCTGATGTAATTTCGCGATAGTTGCTATTTTCATTACCGAGCGGCCGTCGCTCGCGCTTGGAATAATAACGGTCGAAGCGAAGGCATGCCTTAGAGAGCGTAGCGTGTTTAAAATAAGAGGAAAAAAGATCCGAGGGCAGTGTCGAGGGTTTGCTCGCGTAAGGTGGTATAAAGACGGGACAAAGACAACCGACGACGACGACGTTGTCGTCGTCGTCATCGTCGTCGTCGACGTAAGCTACTGCTACTACTACCATTATCGTTGTACATTTGCATAAACAGCCGCGACTCAATCTCTATGCTAATCGACTTGTCCGCGTCCGAAAAGTACCTACGCTAGGTACACTTATATGTATAATACATGTGTACGGCTGTATACACACGTATAGATACACGTATATAGATTTACGTATATATACGCGACCAACTACCAACACACCGCTCGATTATTCGCGTCGAAGTCGAGTAGCACCTACGTCGCCGATTGGCTTTTAATTAATTGGCTTCGTCGTGCTTCCACCAACGTCTCAGGTCTCTACGCGCGCGACTGCGAACTCAGAGGGTGGCGAACGGGTGAAATCGATATACCGCCTCACAGACGTGCTTTCAGAGCGTTATTTCGATTAGCGTTCGATTAGTATTCTCTTTCGATTTTTCGATATAGTCATCCTGTAATTACGTTTTCCTTTTTTCTCTCTGCCGCTTCGTACGCTCACCCTTGTTTATGAATATAATTTATGCCATATAACTGAAGTGATTAAAGAACAGGAATTTCATTTCTGAAATTGAATAGCTTAATAATATCTGAGGAAATTCTTAGTCACTCTCGCAATTTATACTCTAAAGGATTTTAACGATTTTATCGAAATATGTATTGTAATATGTACAGATCTGAAAATAACTTGAGCTATCAAAATAATTATGCGGCAACTTAAGCATGATAAGATGTATTACAAAAAGATTTGACATTTTAAGAACCAGTTTTAGCACCGTGCGTAATTATTTGATAGTTCAATAAAATTATTTTCAATCTTTATCTAATTCAAATCAGTTTTAAATCTAACTTTTAAATTCTTCAACAAAACCTTTTTGTATCAATGTTACTTCTCATTGAAAATTTTAAATGCATTCATTTAAAAATATAATCTGACTTCGTTGAAAAGTCTTAATTATGGATATGATAAATTATTTTCATAACTGATGTTACATGGAAAGAACAATGAAAGTATCTAAAAATTTAATTAGATATAGATAGGATGCTCAAGCTAATTGCTTATCAAATGTCATTTTTTTGTGGCATTGTTCATTGTACTTGAATTCTCCACATAATTAATTTATTTTAGTAAAATTATTTTCAGATCTGTCTAAATTTCCAAGTATTTTAGTAATAAGTTTTAGCGATAAGTTCTATATGTTCTATATCATATTATAAATATCTACTATACATAGATATTGTCACAAATACTGGTATTTGCTGTATTATTCTTTGAATAATAACGTTTTTAACCAAACGATAAAAGAGTTTGGCTTTGGACCGCTATGTGTAGAACTAATCGGTGGCGGCCTTTGTCGCGGTCTCGACAATCCTTTTAACCCTTGATTCACATGGCTTCGCTTTCCGCGGGCATTCCACCGTTTTCTTTGTCACGTAGTGTATTTGCTATTTGGCAAAGTTCACTCGTCCGCCTGTAAATTAGATCGGGATTGTATTGAAAACGACAAACAATCACTGAGGTATACGCTGGCCGTGTCACTTTCAACGTGGTCACGCTACCGATAATTGACGGCGGATTTGCCCATCGTGCGTTTCACCGCGCTTTTGCTTCACCACGAAACTAGCACGGTAATCGGCAACTTTGACGGTCAGCACGACGCGCAGCGATATAGTGTTGATTTTCCCCATCCCATATCGACGTCGGCGAAAATGACGGACGTGGTTCTGCAGTAGGTTAAAGCAAATATTACTAATAAATAACCGTTGGCGCTCGTGCTGCGGCTGGACAGCCGCAAGAATAAGCAAAAATAGTGGCTGGGCCAAATATTGTTATTATTCGGTTCATACGTTTTAATGGATATTTGAATCTGCGAATAATTGGGACGTATTCCGTATCGTTTTTATTGCGCGGCGGTATTATGATATCCGGGCCAAAAGTGCGAAAATTAATATGCTGCATAAATGAGACGGGAAACTGCATTCGTGCTTGTACGCGTGAGGTGCCACGAATCAAACATTATTTGTAGAAGAACCGAAGCGAAATTAACTTAATTCTCTTCGGTATATATTCGGACGGAAAATCATACAGAGTTAAATCGAGCGTTTTGAGAGAGAAAATCGGCACGGGCTTGCATGACCGGTACATTTACTGTTAACTTAACGACAAGAATTGTTTGACGTTGTAATGGGTACTATGGGAATTTAGCCCGCTGTTTATTTTATGCTTCCCTGTATTTTCTGTCTATTGAATTTTGACGAAATTGTATAACGGAACATTTATTTTGTCTTGAAATAACACTGGGTGGACTGTAGACCTTTGACGTTTTATTTTCATGTTTTATTACTTGCGATGGTGTGAAGAAATTCAAATAATAATCGACTGGCGTTTAAACACTTATCCACTTTTGATGTCAAAGTGAAGATACGTGAGGAAATTTATATTAATTTCTGTTTGCTGTGGATAAATTGCTTTTAACGTAAAAGCAAACAAAACTGGTCTACCATTTCGATTAGCAGCTTTTCGAAGATTTGTAAATATTGCATTGTATACCCATCGCCGACCTTCCCACGAGAGGCAAATACATGTTAAATTATTATTGCGCCAATAATGCGTTATTACAATTGAACGGTGCGTAATAATTTAGCATATATTCACCCTAGTCAGCATACAATTGTGGAATTGTTTATAGGCGGTTATATGATCGCGTTTATACTTTTTGCTCACTGAATAATTTTTTTATATCTGAAATACATGAGAACATTCAATAATGCCGCTGCAGCACAATTCAGCAAAATTTTTTTAAAAACTTCAGGTTCAATTTAAATTGTACTACACACTCGAGTATTAGCGACAGTTATTGTCATGAAATGACCTCACTTATATTTTAATTTTCTAAATAATTTTTCGCTATTTCGACTATGTATAAGCTTTTGCAGTATACCTTTCTGAAATATTCAATGTTAACGTTCGTTTACGTTGAACATTAAATCGTTTACTCCGGGAACGCATCAGCGACAGGTAGTCAAGTTTCGCGTTCACGTTAAAGTCTCATTGACGCCAACGAGCCGTCAACCGAAAATAATTCCTCTCGCTCGTCACCATTTTTCGCAGCTCCGATGCTTTATCGCCGACAATTATTCCGTGTTAGCGAATTTATTGCTCGCCAAACTAGAAACGATCGGTTGAATTGGCCGTTGTACGCGAATGAAGAGCCACGCGTCATCCCTTATACAAAGAGATTTTATTCAGGGTGCCTTCTCGCGTCAATCCTATCGACGATTTCGCAATTATCATTTCCCTCTCTCTGACAACGCATTTTTTTCCTTTCGAAAAGCGTAGAATAAGAGAGAAGCCGCACCGAGGAATCGTTTCATTAGAATATATTCAAATTACTGGCGGCGTCGAGTCTCATCGCCGATTCGTCGGGGTGCCCGCAATTATTTCTCAGGTAGCATTATCCCGGGTTACGAGCTCTATCCCTCCATTCTGCTGGATAAACCTGCTAGTCGTCTGCATTCCCTCCGCCTTTTCTCTCCCTCCGTCTATCCTTTCACCCCCCATATAAGCTGCCCTTTTCTACCACCTTACTATCCTCTGGTTCCGCTTCTTCTATTTTTTCCCTTTCTATGTCGCTACGCTTTCCCATTTCCTCGACTTCCCTCTTTCTTCCTCTTCTTTTCCTTTCTCGTTTCTCTCATTTGATTATTCCGTCATCGTTACGTAATCGCGTAATAAAGCATCGGGCGAGTCGGCGCAATATTAAAGCGTCAGCACAAACTTCGCACGCAAGGATGATGAAGGGGCGGCATACGACCCGAGATCGGAGAGAAGGAGGCACGACGGCTGCAGTTTCTTCAATTCCGACTACAAATGGATACCTTATCCCAGCACAGTCCCCCGATGAAGAGGGCTCGAGCGTGATTGTTCGAGCGCGAGTGTGTCCTTTTGCATCGAGATCCCGGAAACGTGAATAATTCTTGCGTGAGATTTTACTGCGAATTTGTGAGTTACACAGCCGGCGTAATGCAGAAGACGGTGGCACTTTGGAGTTTGATACTGCATTTGAATCGCAAACCAGAAGGACGCGGTAATCTGCCGCGGAAATGGAGATTCGCCGTAATACAAGCGTTACAGCGCGGATATGTCTCATTAGGCGGATTTGCGACAGCCCGCTCGTAATCGTCGCAAATACGCGTCGTCCCTCCGCGCTAATATCCTGACCGGCACAAAAAGGATGTGTTGCGACGGTGACGAACGACCGTTCAATTATTACTGCAACGTAGCGCTGCGCGCGCGGTTCGGTTTTGTATTGGTGGATAGTTTACCTTTACTTCGTTGATGATGTTTCATCGTGATGAATGGGGACGATGAATGCGCGAACGGTAGGAAGGAAAAAGAGAGCGATACAGGGAATATTCTTCTATCAACGCTGACTGAATGCTCTTTTTTTCGAATGGATAACGTTATCTTTTGTGATACACGTTCCAGGTAGCGCTGTGTAATTCAGACAGCGGACTCGATTATTCCACTATCGAAGCGTAATTGCGTAATAATGCATTGCCGTCGAGTGCCGGTATTAAAATGTCAGCTTGGTCCTCGCACGCGAGCCTACGCTTTGACGGAAAGGTAGAAGAGAGGGGTGAAAAATGAGACGATAACGCGCTATTACGAACGGTACACTCGCGTAAAGTACTCGCTGAAGTATTCGCGCAAAAACGCCCGAGTAAAGCAATTTTTTCTTGGATCCATCGACATCCACTCTTCACGGTTGCCCTCATTCGAATATTGTATATTTTTAATTGCGATGGCGTATATATGTGCCGTGCGCATTAATCAATTTCGTAGTGTTTATCATCATTTAAACAATAAAGAAAGATTCTCGGAGATGAATGAATAATTTATTCATTTTTACATGTGTTTGCCAGATTTGATCAACAAATATAGAAATAGCGTGGTGAAAAATATTATTTAAAAAATCTCGATTTACATGAATTATGCGGGCAAAAACATGTCCTGTGTTATAGTTTACGTTTTTTTTTATTTTTGGAAATCCAGTCTCGTTTTAAAAGCACCAGATGTAAACATCAAACGAGTATTATTACCTTGTTCATCAATGTATGCATGATGAAAAATATTCGGAGCTATTACAGGATAAATTAAAGTTTTAAGAATAGTAATAGCTTTGCAGTTATATGTGTATAAGTGACAAGCTTATATCTTAAAATGTAGAAATAGATACCGTGTTTTAATTTCATTTACTTATACGCCAATCACGAACAGAATATTAACATTTTATTGAAAAGTTGTTAAAAATAGTTTTTCAGCATATACGTTTGAATATTCAATCTATACAGTAAGAATAGGAATTTAACAATTATTCTGCGCGCGTGCAAGGAATTTAATATACAGTGCAGGAATTCAGTATTGACGGAATTTTTCTCGAATGTGTCGTTGCGAAAGTACCTATCGTACGTGGAATCTCTGCTGGTAGTAGATCACCGGTGTATTACAAATACACTTAGGAAATTCAGCTCGATCAGCTAGCACATTGTATTTTCTCTCGTCTTCAAGTACGGGACGTAGTCCCTGTCGCCAAGACCTTCGGCTATGAAATTGGATTTCCGAAACGCTTCGATGTGGCTTGTTTCCATAGCGAGAAAAAAGAGAAAAAAAGAAAATGGAACATTCTGATAAACGATGTATTATAAGATAGTCCCGTGTTTATCACAAGAGTCACTGCTTGTTCGCCTTTAGGAACAACTTATTTTTTAAAATTTTGTTTCACATGGAAAATTTATGTACTGCTCGTTACTTCTTCACACGAGAAAAATTCTTCGCAGATCGTATAAAGTGACGCGTGTACAAATCATTCTAGCAATATTGCAGCAATATTGCAAAATTTCAACAATATTTCAGTAACATAGCAAACGTTTCAACAACGTTGCCGCAAGCTTTTGTGGAAAAGAACATTTTTGCTGAAATCTCTAAAATTTTATTTTAACTATATATATATATATATATATATATATATATATATATATATAGTAACGTAAGTTAGTTAGTACTACTACTAATAGTATAATATACTAACTTACGTACTACGACTATTAGTCTACTCGT
>NW_012130080.1:1521840-1526796 GCF_000143395.1 Atta cephalotes | reverse complement strand
ACTTACGTAACTAACGTAACGTCGACGACGTACTTGTTAGGTAAGTAAGTAATTATTGTATATATACTAATTAATTTAATTATATATATATATATATATATATATATATATATATATATCTGGAAACAAGTTTGTTGAACACTCAAATTGCTAAAATGTCAAAACTTTTCGCAGCATTGCTCTCGTCATGTTTGAGATTTCTAAAAAAATTATTTTATGGTTCAACAAAATTATTTTCAGATATGATTTAGCTAAAATTTTAAATACTTCAGCAAATCATTCTTTCCATAATAGCTCTCTGATAACAATTTCTCTGAATCAGATGGCATTTCAATACGCGATTATTTATCATTCGAGCCAATTCCTGGCAATTCCGGCCAGACAATGGCGGTTCGTGAGTTAACGTGTAATGCGTTGGCTATAAATGCAATAACCTAGGGATATCGTCTTGACTAGGATACGGATTACTTGAAACTTGTTTACGCTTCGAAATATTATTGTCGATTAAGCTTAATATTTCCCGCTGAGACTGCATATAAAGTAATGGCTTCCGCCATTCGTGAAGTTTCGATAAAGAAGAAACGATGCTGTCCGCCGTTGCCTTCCATGAGTGTGTCGCATTGCCATGTCACCTCCTACTCTTTTACCTTGATCAGAGGGTTCCTTCTGAAATATGTATGTATCGCATTGCGGATTCCTTCTCCCCCCTCCTCCCTTGATCTATCGCGACATATATAGCGACTGTAAACTAGGATTGACTCCAATATTGAAGAATAGGACGAGCGGTAAGCCAGGATTCGCATTTTATATTTGATCGAGTTCTATACCGGGATTCTGGCTGCGGTCAATCCTCTGCCTCTATAAGGGCCTGCGGCTATAATTCGAAGAATATCTTTCTGACGTTGACGACTCCTTCGGGAATGGACGCTCGAGATAAATGGAAACTCGGACCATCGAGGCCTGACATCCCTTACGCTCGTTTTCAAGGACTCAAGGTCGTTGCATTGGTGGGTCTTCGAATAGCGCTATTCATAGTGGCTTCGAAGGGTCTGCAACGAGAGTATAAAGAGAGACTCGCAACGCATAAAAAGTCATAATCCTTCACTAAAGAGAGCCTGCTCGCCAGAATGGAATGATCGACCTGACTATATTATGGACGCTTTCACTTGGAAAAATATATTCAGACATCGTTTGAATATCTTTTTTAAAATCACTCTTTAGAAGCTTTTGACTCCATTAAGGTTCATTTTATTTAAATATGTAATGCGTTAATGTCTGAAGAGATAGATTATACAGTAAATTTGAATGAAAGAATATGTTTTATTTTCAATGAGATGCCAATGATATATATAGGACTTAATACAGAGAATTGCAACGCATATTCATTCGTCTGTAAGAATGGAAAATTCAATTATTCGAATTTTTACTATTTTTTTTTCTTTCGTTTTTAACCGCACAACGATCTTTATTGCTGATGCGGTAGTATATTATGGAAATGGGGAGATGTCGCAGCGCTTGCATTTTTATAAACTTGAACGCTTCTGTTCTTTCTCATAATGACGAAATTATAGACTTTCTTTGCGAAATAATGAGTGCATACTTAGCCATCACTTTCGCATCAGAGCGCTCAACTGTCGTGTTTCGTAATTCTAAATAACCTGCTGTATTAAACTTCAAAGAGAAAGAATCTTGTGAGGAATAATTTTGCTCTTCTCTCCTCTCTCTTATAGTATATCTTTGATATTATACTTGAATAGTGCAACACAACTTTTCATATTTTTTAAAATTTAAATTTTGAATTTGATGAATCACTTCTATGTCCGATAAAACTCTTTCTATGGGATATCAGTATTCTTTTCCATCATTCAATTTTTTTTACTTTTAAAAATGATAAAAATAAAAATAAAGTTTTTAAAAAACATAAAAATATAACAGTTTTTATATATTATTTATTGTAGATATTTCTTATTATTTTATTATCTTTTATTTTGTCTTATTTTTTTGTTATTTACTTTATGTATCATATCTTTGTACACTATTTATTTAAAAAGTAATTTTAAAAGAGATGAAAAATTTAAGAGCAGAGTAGTACAAAAATAAAATAATATAAAAATATCTAAACAACGTAGGTCGCAAATCAATTCTAATGGAGATAAAGCAATTTATTTTTATTTACGAGAACTGGGATTTTTCAAAATGTATATAATTCCCTGCTATGAAAATATAAAATTTGTGTTAAAATGGAAAGCATGTCGAATATCATTTATAGAAAATTTCAATGAAAATCTGATCTGAAATAAATACATAAAAGGTATCATAAATTCTGAACGCAATTCTATAATTATCTCTCTCACACACACACACACACACACACACACACACACACACACACACACACACACGCGCGCGCGCGCGCGCGCACATACACAGAACTTGTGGATCACTTTTCAACGGCTATAATCGTCTTTTGCATTGAAAGGCTTAAAATATGAAGTCGATTGGATATTCATGTTCGAGAAATAATCATTACTGTAAGCGGCCTAGTGATACGGATAAGCGTCGAGTCATACCGACAGCGAAGTGCGGTCTCGTTTCCGCCTGAGGAGAGGTTGGTTAATCCAGTTAGTCTGGTAGTTAGTGGCAGAATGGACGGAAGGGGGAGTCATGGATAGTTAGGTAGAGTCGGTGAGCGCAACACGGGTAACACGAGAGAGTTAAAGGGCTACCTCGTCGCGCGCAGCGAAAGTTTCAGAACCGCTAGCAGGAATCCAATCGAGGCTTATTTATCGCCTTTCATCGCGGCGGCCGCTACCACTTCTCTCATCGTCGGTCCGCCGATAACTTTATCCCACGGGAGAAGAGTCCGTGGACTTTCCCCGACTTGTCAACGGACGGACGATAGTGCAAACGGGACGTTGGCAGTTTAAAAGTTTGCGTCATCGGACTCTCCTTTCTCGCGCTGTCGTGATTCATAGGACGGCGCGCGTGAGGGACTTTTTGCCATCCTCCGGGAATAAAATTTCACATTTTCCGAGAAGATGTCGCAATTTCGGATAAAAGACGCGATGACACGATTACTTATTCTCGCTACGTGATGACCTATTATTGACTTCTTTCAGCGAACTTCTTTCGACAAGATTTAGAAGAAAGGAGCTTGTTTGAAGCAATGACTCATCGACTTTCTTGCAATGCGCGAATAATAACGTTTGAATAAAATTATTATGTATTATAAAATCACAATGAGAAACTTTAACAATCGAATATTGTTTGAGTATAATATTGCTTGACTATCGCATCTAATTGGTATCGTTAATCAGTTATTTTTACGTTCGCGTTACCCCGCTCAAAAGAGAAATAATTGATGATGCAACGTTACAGGCACATAGCTTGATGAAATATTCATGAAATAATATAACACGCAACGGGGTGAAAATCACACCATCCATTTTTTTGTTATTAATGTTATGATATTCGATAATATCATATTAAATCATTTACATATTAATATCTTCAAAGCTGTATTCGAAAAAGCGAAATTTGCTGAACAATAGTTATTTACTAAGTGCTCCCCGTGATCCGTTAGAAATCCCTTGTTTTGTCACTCTCTTCTTTTATGTTTGTTGCGGCGAAGTAGGACAATCACGTCGATAAGAGGTGAGAAAACAAGAAGACGTGAACGTGGACTCTTAATAATCGTTAAAAGCTCTCGGCAGAGTCGTACGCTGAGTTTGTCTTCAAACTCCGTAGAGGAAAATGTCTTTGCGAAATAATACGGTCAACCGCGATAAATAATCTAATTACGTGGGCGTGATATCCGTTTAAAGGCTTGCAAAGGATTGAACACACGTTCGTAAACTATTCTGAAGAAAGTCTCGCCGAGATTCATCAAACAACGTACTCCGAATTAATTTCATCGCCAGGGTCTCTCTCATGCCCCGCAAATTTTCAAAGTATTTTTAAGAGTCTCGTCCGTGCACAATAAGGGAAGCGATCTCGAGAAAGTAGTTTCTGACTCCAATTTGTGTGCGGTAGATCACGGGAACGGATAAAGCTGGGGAACATAGTTTAAGAGAACTATGAGAACTATTGGAATGAGTTGATGTAAAATATCTAATAGGCCGCTACGTAAAGAGAAAACTTATTCATTACTATTATCCATTTTGAAACAATCATTTCCTGTAAAACAATGTTCGTTTATCGCGTAAAATTAACGGAGATTCCAACAAGATATCTCTCAAGCGAGAGTTACATCTTAAAATTATATCCTCTTACAGAATAAATAATTCTATAGAAATCATCTCAGGAACACGCGGAAAATCGCACAAAAGCTCTTTAATTCAATGAATGGATCTTGACAGTAATGATAGTATAGCGCCTGTCGTAACACTCCCAATTATGACACCCAATGCTTATACTCATTTGAATCCTTTGAATTATAAGGGGCGAATGCAAAGAACTAAAAGGGGAGGGAGTCGTGCATGCAGTCTTTGTGTCGACGAGGGTTCACTCGAATACTCTTAATCTGACAGCTTTCACTTGGGGTTCCGTGAGTTTGAGAAGCATAAAACGAAGTACTCTCAGCGTGGCAGCGGAATGGATACGGGACGAATACGTAGGAAACAGATGGAGCAGGAAAGAGCAGAAAATCGAAAGAGACGCGCCGGCTAAGAAAGAAAGGCGTCGCGTTTCGCCGACGTACTACTTGGTATTCTCTTATAAATCGTTTGGTTTCTACTAGTAAACGCAATTATGATTCTTGCGTTTCATTTGCATAATTTGTCTTGTTTATGTTGCCGTTTAATTTCTTTCTGTTAAATAGTGGTGATTACATTTCGAAAGCATTAATTCTCGAGTATACATTCTAATACAAACATTGGAAATATTTAAAATCACGAGTACACACACACACACACACACACACACACACACACACACACACACACACACACACACAAC
>NW_012130080.1:1518162-1520309 GCF_000143395.1 Atta cephalotes | reverse complement strand
AGAGAGAGAGAGAGAATGAGAACGCTCGGTAAGAGAAAAAGAAGAGGATGGGGAGGTAGAGAGAAAAAAAAAGCGAGAGATTGGAGCGGATGAAGAAAATGGTTGGGCGCGAGGAGGCTCTTAGCCCCTTCGGACGTACGCCTGGCACGTGTCCTAGTGGCACGTGACAGCAGCCACCTGGGGAAATCCTGATGGTAAATGTTCCGAGAATATATAGTATATGGATAGTTACCTCGCGACCTACCTTATCTTTTCTCTCTCATCTCATCTGCTGTCGTGACTCTTTATTTCCATTCCAGACGGAATCAATGTAAGCGGATGAGTCACCGATTCACATGCGGGAATCACGTTAGGATGGAACACCGTGAACGGATTAATTAGACAACTCGTGAGATTTTGCTTACTAGTTTTGAACGGAATTCCATTCTCGAACGAAGTTTGGCCTTTGATGGCGCGAGCAATTGGTAGCATTACTATGTGAGCTTTCAATCTTCGATTCCCAATTATTCTGATTCTACATGACTCTATGAAAAGTCTTCAAAAAGTACTTTTTAGAGAAGTACTTTTTAGTGAATTGATTAATTTAATAAATATCGCATAGATACGCTATTCTCTCTTATTTTTATTTACAGATAAATTAATAAATAAGAATAATCAAATATAAGTACATTGTCTATATGAGCTTGCATGGTTGTTAATGCGTTAATAATATATTTATGAGATACGATAAGATATAATTTGTAAACTATTGAAATGTACTTAATTAACAAAAACTGCAAATACATCGATTCAGAATTTGTGTTCAGCCGTAAGTCAAATACAAATTAAAACAAAAGTCTCCTGTTATACAGATTAAATAAAAAAAAGAAAGAAAAGAGGAGAAGGAAGAAAGGAAGAAATAGGAAAATTAGCAAAAATGTTACATACATTAGTGTATGTGCAACGAAAGAATGATTTTGCTGAAATATCTAAAAATTTAGATAGAAAATCTGAAAATAAGTTTGTTGCATCAAAATAATTACGTAGGAGACTCAAGTATGATAAATAATGTTGCAAAAAATTTTGACACTCTGATAACCAACTTGAACGTTTTACATAATTATTTTGATCCAACAAAATTATTTTCAGATCTATATCTAACTAAAATTTTAAATACTTCATAACAAAAACCATATTTTCGTGTGACATCCTTGTACAAGAAATTTCTTTTGGGAACTAATACCAGTTAGTGATTTTCAAAGTTTCTATCGTTCTACGGAGAGTACATTTCTCGATAGCAGATTGCGACATGAAACGAGGGCGCCAATATGAAACGAAAATTTTGTCATGTAGCTGACCGGGTGTTACGAAGTCATTAAAGAGTTTCAAGCCCCATCCGTTTTATTCTTTCTCTTCTTGGCTGTTCTTCGAATCCCGATGATTCTTTTTACACTTTTTATTATTTCTCGTGCTCTATATCGTGCCATTTTGGAGCGTTAATCCCGCCGACAGCTCCCGGATCAAGAGCTAGTGAGACGCAAGAAAAAGGAAGCTTTAGATCTGGCCGTCGCTTATTACGCTGCAAAAACTTTTCTCATTTCGACTCCTCCGCTTGAGAATGTGAAATGTATCGCGACGTATGTCTGACCAAACCGAGAGCCAGATAAACATACGACGCACGCGGAACACTCGCAGGATACACAATCGTGACACACTTTCGAACATTTGCCATTTCATTCCGTCGTAATGATAAAATAACAAAAAGTTTATTGCAATCTCCGCGTACATGTGTGAAATTCGCATGGGTCCATCGTCTTATTAATCTCCCTGCAAAGCTGCGAAGATCACTTAGACGTGCATTGTCCTATCGTGCATGATAACGTCTACATACGCGATCGACCGTGATGTTCGGAGACCCGGCAGTATCCATGCTTATGTAAGTTTCGATTATCTGCATATCGCATTGGGAATTGAAGCATTAATCGCGTTCTCGCATAGTTGACCGACAACACTAAGCCAAGCAAATGATAAGCCAAACGGGGATGCTTTCGCGGACAATAGCATGTGAATATTGCTAAGGAGAAGGCTGATGGAATAACAAGCAAAAAAAGTAATCGACGGAGAGAGAGAGAGAGAGAGAGAGAGAGAGAGTAGGGAGCAGACTCCCG
>NW_012130080.1:1512828-1516559 GCF_000143395.1 Atta cephalotes | reverse complement strand
GAGAGAGAGAGAGAGAGAGAGAGAGAGAGAGATAGGGAGCAGATCCCGCAGAAATACGATGGGATTTCGCGCGGAATGAACTCCGAATTATGCGTCAGACAAATGCGCGACCATGAAAACTAAAGTTTACTTTAAGCTTTGAGCCGATGTTACACTTTCCGCCACTTACCACCCAGCCCCGTAATTTAGACTGAGAGGGCGGTGGCGGTGGCACGGCAATGAGCTCGGGGGTGGCGGTAGCCGTTCACAGCTGTGCCCCGGAGCTACCTTTCTGGCGGCGCACGTACTTCTTCCACGAGAGATACATACCTACCTATGTTCTACACCATCGTGTCCGTTCTATCTCGTCGTATCTCGGCGCACCTGCATTAACCGGTGAACCCGCAAGGGAGAGGAAACTCCGGGAAAGGCGTTTTCCTCGCCTTGCTTGCGGTCGGAAATTGTGGCGCGGTCGAAGCCAGCCACGGTGATTGGTCAAACTTACCGGAAGTGGGAGCTCGCGCGAACGAGTCCGTTACACTATATATCCCAGACCGCATCGCGGGCTGATCGCTAAAACCAACTACCGTTCTAAACCGCCACGGCTACGTGAGAGAGTTTCTACAACTCGGTTTTGAGGACAGCTCGCGCGATCGCGTTACGTGTCTGGACTCGTGTTTGCGACGAATAGATACAGATAACATCTGTCGTTCGTTCGGCGGAAAGCAATCACAATCGTGTCCGCGAGCAATCTGTTCCCCGTTCATGTTCTAATCTGTTTTTCATCGTGGCTTTTTAATCGAACGCTCGGCGGAAATTACGATATATCCTGTGAGAATAATTAAACGGCATAAGACTGGGCATAAGCAGATAAATCGTTAACATGAAAGTACATTGAAAAAAAAAAAAAGAATCTAATATAGAAGTTACCAAATATTGAGTGAAATAATTTCAATCAAATGTAAAATTAATACAATCAATAATAATTTTATTTTTTTAATATTTAGTAAGTACTACTAAACATAATTTATTCAGCCGTTTGCTTGGTAACCGGGCCTTAATCACAAATGTCAAAAGTGTCAAACAATTCAAATTTCTTTATATTTCATTTACAAATTTGTATTTTTCTTATTAAAATATACTTAAATAATATACTTAAATATAAATATTTTTTTTACGTTGAGTCATGCCATTTTGATTCCTTGAAATTAATTAGTGAAATTAATTCTTTTAATTAACATAAATGAGTCTTACAGACTCAGCGTCAGTAATAATATTACAGAATTTTGACATCAGCTCCGGATAGTTAATTGAAAGATCAATAAAATTAGCATTATCTTGACTTGATAAGAGCAAAAGTTGCATTTTTGCGTTTTTATTTCTCTGATTATCGAGAGGAGGAGCCAACTATTAGATGTACGAGGAGGAGCCAACTATTAAAAATCGTCGTTTTTTTATTACCTGAGCAAGGAAAGGAGCTCCTCATTTAGCTGAGGTACCCAATAGGGGGCCAACGATTCTAATCTGAGAATCTTGTGTATCAACGTGACCCAAATACGCGGGGCTGCGAATGGGCCATTTCGGCGTTCCTGCGCAGACGTCGGAATTGTCGACATACCGTGTCTACCGGGTCGGGAAGGGCGGATACGGTGAATCGTATGCTGTAACGTTGCTGTAATACAAGTCGCCAATTATGCTGGTGTCGCTGCCGACGAGTAACGCGCTACTGCCAGGAAATATCTCACGCGGGCGTGTCAAAGAAAATGACGTTCGAGCATTCGTCAACATTACGCTGTGATAAACTTATTGTTACCGAAACAGAGGCTTTGCGAACAATTCTATACTTGTCACCAGTATTAAGAGATCTATTTTTCTTACGAGTTCTAAATGATGATTATGTCGTAAGTCTTATCTGGAGCCTAACTAACTGTTTTGCTCGCTAAAGAGATGAGGACTTTGTCAGATCTACATATGCAAGATAACAAATAATTGCTATAGAGATTACTTGGTTATTAATATCAAAATGCTCGACCGACACGCGAGCCTGATTTTTGGAAAGGTCCGTTAATGCCGCTCCCATGGTAGCCGTACAGCGTCGTTTCATTAATCATCCATTACATGAACTTACGTAATATGAAACTGTCTTATCGGCCCTTAATCGATATCCGTCAGCCTCAACCTGAATTTACTTTTGACATTGGTTAATGGATGTTGCATTCCGTCGCACGCGACAAAACATTAATTAATGCCAATTAAGCCGAGAGCGCTATTTACTGACGATCATTGTATACTTTATCTTATCTTCCATGTACTTGCTATACGAAATTACAATGTTAAACTTATCGATACAATCGTTTCATTCGCTATTTAATTTATTTGTAATTATAATTTCGTCAAATTGAATGAGACTGTCTAATTGATAATAAGTAACAAGAATAACACTTAGAATGCCATCGTTGTTAAGTAATAAAGTATGTATCTTCTTTTTTTAAATAAGGAAATAAGCCACTCTTAATGTAATATAAATTTTTCATGTATTTCATATTTTTAATGATATTTAGATTTAAATACAAATACAACCGAATTATTTATTTAAAAGAAAAAAAAAATAAGTACACTATCAAATTTCATCTTGAAATGATATGGAACAATTCAATTGTTTTTCATCATAGCACTTAAAATAAAATATATAATAACACAAATCTGTTCAAAAATTACTTATCACATTTTGATATAATACTGAATATCAGGTCTAAGCTGATATACAAAATGACCAGAATTTTTAAAAGCTTGTCTCATTTCTAGCTTTTAATATGGTGGTTTAAATCCATTAAAGACAATGTCTCGCTTACTTGTACATAAAATTTACGTAAAATTTACGTCGATAACATTCTAGGATTAATAATATTATTAGGATTAATAATAAAATTTGAAAATAATAATCTAATGTCATCGATGAAAATTGTTCATTTTTACTGCTTCTAAATTTTTCATATCGAACTCGGGATCATGGATAAAAAAAAAGCGGCAATTCTCATGACTTATCAAGCATCCCCACAATTACGTTCATTTTATAGTATAAGCCTGAGGCACGATGTCACGATAAAGCCACAAGTATAATTGAGTGATTGATCGAGGGTTGATTGATATTATTTAGAAATTTAAAGTTGATTTAATGATAAAGTTAAATGTCGCTCAAGAAATTTTCTACCTCGTATAATACGCTTCTTTTCGGTCGAAATTGATTGCCGTGGAAATAGAATTTAACGCTACCGAAGTATCTTCAAAAAAATTGCTTATTCTGTGACAGTTATATATTATGTACGTGATATACCCAGGGGGTATATTATTTTTGATGACGTCTGTCAATAATCTCGTTACTTCAACGTCATTAAAAGCGGCAAAAAATGTTTATTGAATTTACTTTTTACGCAAAAGCAACGCATTGTTCGTGTACTTTTATATTATATAAGGAAATATTATATAAGGATATATATATATATATATACATATATATATATATATATATATATATATATATACATACATTATTTTATTTATTTACTACACACACACACACACACACACACACACACACATTATTTTTTTTTGTGAAAAATCAATAAAGAAAATAAATGTAGGTATAAGAGAAAGATTATTATGCAAAAAATGGACTTGTTTATAAATTATAAAGACTCATCATCACGGATTGTAGAACAAATAATTTTTTATATACATATTACTGCAAAATA
>NW_012130080.1:1499836-1512626 GCF_000143395.1 Atta cephalotes | reverse complement strand
TCTCTCTCTCTCTCTCTCTCTCTCTTTCTCTCTCTCTCTCTCTCTTTCTGTCATGTAGGAAAATATTTCGTTACTATTATATATGATTTTCACACTGAATTCCCCTATTTTTCAACGTCGCTGGTCAGTGATTGCATACATATATGATGTGACATCGTATATGACCGATGATGTGAGAAAGACAGATAACTAAAAATATTGAAAACATGAATCGAATGTGAGGGGAATGGAGTATCTTCTACCCGTAGAAAGGGCGGTATGAAAGCTGGTGAAAAAGGAAAAAGTCGACTGATGGTAATATCTCTAGGATAATCCTTTGCCGAGAGATTGAGGTCAGGAATCTTTAATCTCGCACCGAAAAGAACTCAGCGCTCGCGGCTCCGAGCATGCTAGAGAGCACAGAGAAGAATCCCGCAAAATCGAAACCGCCAAAGAATCGAGGAGAGCCGGGTCGCATATTTGCCGTAACATGAATTTCTTACGGGGCACGTAACGATCGGAATGTCTATCGGTGCTTCTTTGCGTACATCTGCAAGTTTTGTGTAATATAGTTACAATAGTTTCTTAACATTTTTGTGTTTGTAGAATACCAATTAAAGTATTCCTATATCTATTGAAAAACAAATATGATGATAAAAAGTTGCAAAACAGATTAAGAAAAATAATGAACAAATAAATGAAAGATTATCTTGACGTACCTAAGCTATTAATAGAAAATACGCCAATAAGAATGCAATTTTCTCGTTTCCACAATGTTCTATTTAGAATTTCAAATCGCAGTTACCGCTCGATTAGCGGTGTTTTTATCGATAAATTATACCGGAATAACACTTCGAATAATGGAATGGGGTGCGACGCTCTGTGGTTGTAATAATCTGCTAGCACATCTCCGCGGTCACTGGAAAAAGAAGAAAAGATATTAAAAATGCAGAGAAGACAATAACTAGGACTAAAGGTCTGCACAATAAAGATGAAAAGGGAAAAGAGAAAGAGAAAGACAGAAGGAGCAAAAGAGAAATTAAGAGTGAGGAAGGAACAAAGAGATAAAGATGCGAGAAATGGAATGAAGTAGTAGCGGTAAACATAAAGCCAGCCGCGAGCTGGGTCGATTCTTACCCAGACAAACTTTCATATTATCCAGTCTCGCGACCAAATAATGAGTGTGAGATTGCGAAAAGAAATCGTTGATGCGAATTTAGCCTGGTGGTAGCTCTTTTTTTTGTCAACAAGTATAAGTTAATCAGCCTTTTCTGGTATACGATGGGTAAACGGAGAATCGCAGGAGAAATTGGACTTTAAATTAAAAACTTTCTTATTGATTCACTTCCACTCGCTTGGGCTTACTCTACTAATCCACCTGGTCGCCAAGAAGCAGTTACTCTTATGACCAAGCGCTGTATTTTCCGCGAGGCGTGAAGTTTTAACTCTAATCCGATTCATCTTCCGGCTTTATCGAGCTAGCGTTGCTATAATCTGGTACTTAAGATGGATGATAGGAACCTATTTAATCGCTATACGTACTACCAGTAAATTTTTGATGAAACATATATTAAAAATAATTATACATTATTTAAAAATTATTATGTAATAAAAAGCTAGTTAAATCGAATGTCAAAAATAGAAATATTAATGAATAATTAAGTATAATAGAATGCGCGATATCCTATTAAAAAAGATTCATATTGTATTTCTGCATCGCCCAAAAAAATACTCGCTGTCATTAATCGTGATATACTGGTATAACGCCGCGGTGACCAATTAAGCGTTTATCTGTTCTTTCCGCCGCTTCCGATAATAGTACAACGTAAAACCTGCCAGACTGACGCCATTCGTTCGTACAAATCGATCCCAAATGACCGCGCGTCGCACTTTTTCACAAACATTTTCGTCGTCGGTCGTTCGTCGCGCACGGCAGATATGCAGACGACGGCATGTTACTCTACGTGTACTTTATGTCGACCGCTTTTGTCTCACTGTACGCGCTAAAGTGGATTATGCACGGAAGAAATAGCGTCAATGTTATACCCAACTACTGCGCACACTTGTAATGGCGGGCGGGCGACAGAGTGGTGCTCGCGACATTCATTTAACCGCATTTCTGCGGGACTGACTAAGTGTCGCGCTTTCGTTACTGCAAGCCATGTTTACAATGGACGTGCAGCAATCGCTTTTGCCGTCACGCGTCCGTTCAACTGCTGACTGGACGGCAATACGATACGATATTAATAATACCTGGGCTTAAGAGCGACGCACGTTCATCTTGCTAGTAAGTAGAACGAGCGTGCGACTGATGCGACATGGGGGACATATTTACCTCGTAGACTTCTTGATCAAAAAGAATTGAAAACGATGTATATACTGACGCTCTGACTTTAATGGAAAATTGCCAGAGATTTAAAATAATTAGAAAAAAATCAATGGTTAATAATGAGCAATATTGATGTGAATTGTTTACATAAAATAATTTTAATTTATTTGGAACAATTTCATAAATATTGGAAGAATATGGAATTGTAACAAAATATGAAAATTAAAATTATTTAATTTAAACAATTTACATTGTTATCAATATTGCTTGTTATCAATCGTTAACTTCTCTTATAATTATTTTTGTATCATACGAGCCAGTCATTGTTATTATTTAAGAAATTTTAATTGTAGAAATGCTGCATTCTAAAAATATCTATTAAAACGGACAACGTCAAAGTTGATTGCAAGATGATTAGTCAAATATCAATTACAAACATTGATTCAACAGGCTAATTTCGTGTTGGAAAATTTCTAAAATTATTTAAATTGATCTCTTTTTTTATTTTTCTAATACGTAAATTCGATTCGCGATTTAGAGAGAATTAATAATGATATCTCTAGCTTCATTGAGCGGAGAAAGATTCAATCGAGCAGATCGAGCCGCGTTCTATCAAACTGCCGCAATACCGACACGGCGATGGAGATGAGGTAACTTTCACGATTCCCGAATTGATAGGAACAGAAAATCGTGCCTCGCGCCCGTTCCAATTCGCACGCCTGCCGCGTGCGTTTAATCAAAAGGCACGTGCACCCATCGTCGGCCTATGTTGCCCGTCTCTTAATTGCAATCAGATTTTACCCGGATTGATCTGTGACAGGGTTTCACGCGATTCGGCCGACCGTTCCGGACGAATCGTTTTATCCATTAAACCGCCAGCAGTAGCTGAGGGAAGCTGATATTTCGTTCGAAGCTGTGACAAAACACGTCGCGACTGACTGTCGCTGACATTCGTTCCTCGTTTTGAACATTCACTAAGAGTTCAGTTCAATTAGCTACTCGAATTTTCTCTCATATATTTTTCCAGATATAGTTATGAAATCATTAGCTTTATTGACGAAACGAATGAGTTTATTGAAGTATCTGAAAATTTAGCTAGATATAGGTTTGAAATTTTATTGGATTATCAAAAATAATTATGTAGAACGTACTTAAATGTTGATAACAATATTGCAAAAAGTTTTAAGATTCTAGTTTTGTTAAGATTAATTTGAGCGTTCTCCATAATTATTTTGATGGTCCAATCAAAATTATTTTTAGATATGTATCTAGTTAAATTTTTTTAAATACTTTTTTTTAAGATACTAACACAAAACCATATGTTGGCAAACATGGCCGTAATAAGAAATTGAGATGATATCGTTTTAAATGAGAGGTTGGTTTATATGCAATATCAATATCTAAGCAAAAAATAATAACGCGATATTACATTGCTCATAAATTTGATCATACCAAATGTACATTTTAGTACTTTACATTATTTTGTTGTATTCGGTATAGAAAATCGATACAATTATCTCTCGTTTCATATCAAAGTAAATTTATTTATGTCAAAAATTTTAAATGATGATTTCTGTGTATCGACATATGTTCTGCAATACAAAATTTCGCGCTAAATTTATCCAGCGGCGAGCTTCGTAAAGTGGCAAAATATTCAACGCAGTTATATTTAATTTAAAGATAAAGCGACGCAATATGATTCGCGCCTGAAGAGCATTCTCTCTTTTCCTCTTTTTTTCTCTTTCGCGCGAATTTATGATGTTTTTCAAGAATAATGACCGCGTTCTTCTCACAGAGTGGGCGCAATCACTACAAATATCATGTTTTAGCCATGCGCATAGTGTCCGTGAAGGTACCGGTGAAAGTTAAAATGCAAACGCGTGAAACGGCTGGCTGTGTAACAACATAAGCAAATAAAAATGTCGACGCGGCGAGACTTTATTGCCGGTAGTACCGAGTCGCTTCGAAGCTCATTTAGCCAATTCAGTGTTAACCCTTTCGCGACGACGGAATTAGCCGTCAGTTTTGTCACTGCTGAATGGAATAGCGAGTGGATAGAGTTACATTATCGTAATCCAATTTACTATTATTACGTAAGTATAATAATTTCGATTGAGAATGTAATAGCGGCCACTATAATAGCTTTTCATACATACTAATAGATTTGCGGACAGCCACTATAATGACCTTTTGTATACTCGCGGTCATTAATGCCTTTTCGCTCGAAGTTAACTATATTCAGGCAGACACAGTGCATCCTAGGTGTGCATACATCGTAATTGTTAGGCCTATTCTATAATTACGTAAGTATAGTTGTAAGTGGTTGTAGTTGACCAATCACAGTTGAATATTTTCTCATATTCGATATATATATAAGATATATACGTTTTATATATACGTATTAGATACGTAGAACGTATATAAGATATATACGTTATTAACGTTTCTTCTTGGACATCCTGTTTTACTAAAGGCATTACTTACCTTGTAACTTATTTATGGAGAATTATTATACTTTGACGAAGTGACATTAACGATCAAGTCGGCGACATCAAATTATATATCTACATTATGTATATAATATTTTTATATGTATATAATATATATATAATATGTATACTATATAATATTCTTGTCAAGATTTCCCCACGAAAATATAATCTTTGCGTGATTTACGTAAATTCTCTTGAACGTTTGTTTTGATTTTTCCTTCACTGAATATATGAGGCACTTTTTTTGTTTCAAAACAATTCGCCAGTAGGCGAATATAACGAATCAGTTCGCACAGTATTTTAATTAGTTCTCTTCTAATTATTCTTTCTCTTTCTCTGTTTATGATATTATTTTTTTATGCACTTTACATAGATTGTGTTTGCTCGATAAACAAATTTCTCCTTCAAGCTTGCGTATATCATATTATTTTCGTGGCGTGTCGTAGCTTGGAAAATTGGTGCACTATTAGTCAGGCGATGGTAAGCCATAGATGGCGTTGATTGCTTGTTTGGGCTTCCTTGTTATAATCTTTATTGATTGAGAGAAAAGTTGCATTTTATTCTTCATCCATCAAATAAATTCCGTCGGACACGACCGAACTGCCTCCGCGCGGCGGCGGTCTGGCTGCTGGAAAATTAGTATGTTCTGACGACACGCGGCTCGAAATGATTAAGCTCAAGGACGCGTCGTCGCGAGCCCTATTTATCGCACGAGACACGCGATCGTTCGCGTACCTCAGAATAGCATGTCACACGATGAAAGTACCGTTGCAGTTGACGATAAGGCGATTTTGTTTCGCTCTCGCTGCTTGCAGCAAAAAGGAACGTGGCGGATGGTAAGACGGGATATCAGGCAGCTCTAAAGTAGGCTGTGATCGCATCCTGATATCGCGCTATGATTTATGCTTATAGGGCATACGGTAGATTATGGGATGTGTCCAGTTGGATACGCTTACACGCAAAATCCGGGAGTTATATTCTATGATTGTTCTAATCTTAGAAAATCATAGTTATTTAAAAATTAAAAAATATATATTTATTGTGAAAAGAGAAATAGACTAAGAAAAAAAGGAGGAAGATTAATTGTTTTTTATTATCATTTGATTTTTCGATTAGTTTTTTGAGTTGTTATGATGTTCCAGGAAGTCTTAAGCGACTAAGGATTAAATACGTATAAAGCTAGGAACACAGATTCTTGAATAAAACATAAGAAAATCAACCAATCAATGTTCTTTATTTTATAGAAAAAAAAGAAATGAAGGATTTTGATTGGTTAATTTTCTTATGTATTATTCAAGAGTTTGTGCTCGCGGCTTAATACTATAAAATATCTCGTATTGCAATTAATAAAGAAATGTCAATAAAGTAGATCAATTATATAATAGATAGAATCTTTAATCTAAATGATTGTTTCAAATTAGAACTAAAGAGATCTGATGTTTAAATTTCGTAATAGCATATGTGATATGCAATGAGCATATACAATATTGATTTAAGATAAATGAAATGCTCGAAGTTTAACATCAGCGACAGTTGTATTTAACAGAGAAAGACAGATAGAATGCATTTCTATTCCTGTATTCACGTGTAAATGAGGAGTGAGAGGATATGTATGTTACAGGAACGTTATCGGAACGAGCTACCGTGGGATAAAACGTTTTGGTTTGCAGTTTAGCGTTTCGCGTTGTGGTCACTCGTGAGCTCGCTGGCTCGCTTCGAGATGTTGCGAAATTATTTGCCGTCGGGCATGTCACAAAGCTCTGCGTTACTACGAAGTAACGTGCCATCGAAATTCTCATCGTATACTGCGGTTATTCCGAAATCGATGAACACACGTATCTCTCAATGACGAATTCTTTACATTATTCGAAATCGATTCTTCCTCGACTGAAATTTCTATTTTCGCGTGTCCTTTACACTACTGGATAAAGTTTGTCGATTCGTAAATCGGGAGAAGGGAATTGATTTCTCTTGGATTTTATTTCGTTTCATGCGTTTAATTATGTGCGCAATACTACATCTATACTCTGTTGCAAGTAATGCCGCGCGTTAACCTTTTACGATATGAATTTTTGGTCGGAACGTGTGTGAATTTTAAGCGCAGTATGCAACAATGGAGCGTAATATGAATCGTTACGCGAGCGTACTATGAAGCGTTCGCATATTGGATCCTTCGGCTTTCGTGGGATTATGGTATGGGTTTGATAATATCCATAATGCCTCTCGATAGTCTTCGATGTTGGTCATTTCACCGGTATCCCTCTGCTCTGCCTTTATCCGTCTTGAAAAGGTAATCTACGATGTACCTCCTTGAGAAACGTTTCTGATCTTTTAGACGGGTCACCGTATCGTAATAAGTCCTCACGATTTATTACGTTCTGCCGGTATATAACAAAGACACTGTACTCGACAAATAAAATAATTTATCCGTCCTTGTCTGCTTCGCTTTAGCCCCTTCGCGTATCCTAAATTACACGATAATGCACAGGGTCTTAAATTTTCTGCACGGCAGAAACATGGTTGAACAGTAAAAAGAAGGGAGTGCTGAAATGGAGAGAGGAAGAGAGAGAGAGAGAGAGAGAGAGAGAGAGAGAGAGAAGGAAAGAGAGAGTGACAAGGAGATGGTAGTCCAAGAACTAGAGAGAAAGAGGTGAAAGTTCGTGAAGGTTATAGCCGCGGCGGCTTGCAACTTGCAAGAGTGGGACATGAGAGATGGCGAAGAAGAAAACAAGGAGCCAGCTCGTTGCTGCTGCGAACAGTATTTCGAAATCTAAAGCAATGGTCTAGTTATGTTACATCTTTTCCTCTTTCCTTCCTTTCTTTCTTCCTTCCTTCCTTCCTTCCTTCCTTACTTTCTTCTCCCGATCCTTCTTTCATACATTCATCGTCGTTGCGGGAGCTATGATAACCCTCGACGTACGTACTTCACTATTCCATATATTCTTCAGTAAACCATACCTAATGGGCGGATAGTGTAAAACAACGATACGGGCGTGTGGATGTATGTGTACTTGAAGTGAAGTGGGTCTTTCACCCGACCCTCTCGTGATTGTCTCGATTTTCTCCGGTCGGATTCATCTTCTCATAACGCAACAACGCGTCAAGATCGCTCTCGAAATAGCTCGGGCTCTTTAAATCGTATATCGCTTTCGAATTTTTTGTTCACGTTGAGACAACTTGAGTCTCTACGGGATTCATATTGATTCATGATCCATTTTATCGCGTCGTAGCTGACGCTTTACGTGTCAGTAACGTTGCTCAATGACGGGAACAATCTTCGACAGAGTCCTCAGTTCGTCAAGAGTAATACAGAGTTATCCAGGCAGGTATATACCAAGACAGGGACGCGTCGCTTAGGTATCTGTAGCCGGCTATTCAATATTCTTTTTTCTTTCCAAGGGATCTTATTTGTTGGGGATCCGAGACGATGCAACCGTAGAAAACAACGCCATACAATATCATCTCTTGTCCATCCAATCCTCGGTTGACATCGTTTCTATATACAGGCGTCCAGTTGCCCGTGAAGATCTCGTCGATTTTAACAGAAGTAGAAAAGTGGTCCCTAGCGAGAAAGGGATGATCGGTTTCCCTAACGGTGCATGACTTTTTTCGTTCCAAATTTTTTTTGCCTCTCATTTCTCACGCTCCCTTTCCGTTCAATCCATGTATAAGAAAAGAATTTCTTTGATTTATGTGCTTGTGTTTTCCATTATTATACGATTATACGGCATCCAGGAGACGAATAATTTATTCAATGTACCATCAAAAGGATCATGTGGGAAAAAGATTATTATTAGACTAACTATTATTAAACTATTACATTTATATGTAAATATTACATCAAAACTATTCGGCAAATTCGTACAGTTAATTATATTCATACATCCATTTGCTGATGCTACTGTACTTCAAGCGCGAAAATATAATACGTTACATAAAGCCCTTTCAGGGTAGCGATAAATGATTCATTAGATAAAACACGGCTCACTCACTCATAAACATTGAACATTGAATACACTTCCGTTTTTAAACACGCAAAAGTTAATCGATACATGTCGCACTTTGTATATATCGCTTGATAAAATCGTTCTGTATAATGTATACGATATGTAATATCCGTAATAAAACGATCCTGATGAGGCCAATTAATCGCATGTTTAATCAATCTCTCTCTTACGTCCAGTTTATTTTCGTGGCATGAAAGTCGTGAAAGTTGCGAATATCATATAGATATAATAAGTGTAGACTGCGCATTTCTCTTTGATTTTATCCTCTCATTTTAGCATCTGTGCTCCTTTAGAAAAAATTGAGCTCATCAGCATCTCTCTTTGACCCTATTAGTATTTCTCTTCAATCCGATGCTTTACAGAAAGAAAGAAAGAGAGAGAGAGAGAGAGAGAGAGAGAGAGAGAGAAGAGAGCGCGTGATATAATTCAAACTATCTCACTCTTTCTAAATCGATAATGACAACTTCAGAAATGCAGTCTATTCTTATTACATTTATGGTGAATATGAACGCCAGTCTGTACTGACATTTGCAAGTATCGACATTTGTAGAGAAGTCGCTTTCGCTTATTTATCATTTCAATGTCCGGCTGTTCAATCGCTGGCCTTGCGAAGTAACAAAGGAACCAATCGATTACTAGCCGTGGGACCGAACAAACGGCAGTCTCGCGTCCAGCGACGAGATAAGCATCCATTAATGGTACGTCCACGATCGTATATATCGCGCACCTAGGGCTTTAGATATTGCATATCTCCGCTTTAATGCCGTACTGTAACGGTGTTTGCAATCAGACTTAGCACGCGGAAAGTGGCGACCATTGCGGAAATTGTTATTGCGGAAAAACAAAACATGCTATAATGCCACAAATCGATTGTCATCGAGCATATAAAGATGAATCTGAGCTGACAAGAACGAACAGTCAGAAACGAATATTTATGGATGTGGAACAAATGTAAAGTGCTTTTTCTTTGAGATGTAAAAGAAGAAAAGAATTCGAGTTCTTTATTTGGGTTCGCTTCCTTATTATATTCTATATATTTCTATCAATGTAAGTTTAACTTTAATCTTTGTTTAATTTATTTTTTTTCCTTTTCTAATTAGAAAAAAAGTAAAAAATAAATTAAATTGTGATTAAAATTAATCTACATCAGAAATGAATCTTAGTCTACACTGTAAAAAATATGTAAATTATATAAACAATATGTGCAATCACACAATTTGTAATGAAAATAGTATTATAAATAGATATAAAATTGTGTTTTTAGAAAAATTAATATTTTCATCTCTAATTGTGTAAATGTATTTTTATATAAGACGGAAAATTACAATAACAATAGTACATTTTTTGACGTGTCGGAGCTACTACCCCTCTTTCGCGATTTTGTGATTTACGACAGCGTTCTGCATCTCTGACTGCAATTACCGCGAAATTTTTGCATTTTGGAAACGTCATCGGAATCAGAAATCACTCGCAAGAAATCAATCGTAATTCGTTTTCATGTGTCGTAAAAACCAGCAACGTAAACGATAATTATTATCTCATTCGTTATCATCGTGATTAATAATTACGATTTCAATAATTATTACATCGTATAATTACGTATATAATTAATTTGTGGCATAGCCTTATGTAATCTTAATGCGATGCTAAGAGCTCTTAAGATCGATAAGTTTCGCTGCGAGACAAAGTTGTCTCGCGTGATGAGAGGTTGCGACGATATAAGCGTAACTTGACGACGTAAATAATAATGCGCGTGAGCATGTGAGTGTGCATGGCAAGCGCAACGCGGCGACGTAACAGTAAGGTTCGATAAAACTGAAGAATCGCCAGAGTATTATTCTTTGTCGAAAGCTAGCTTATAAGTCGGCGTATTGATCCCGAAGATATAATCTAATGGGCTCCACTTTCCTACCTCGCATTATACTCTTTACGAGTATATCATTCACTGTTATAGTGCCATTTCACTAGTTACGAAGTAATAAGCACACGCAGAGCAATTTATATGATAGTGACGTTTATAATGTACACATAATTCGTTTCTCCGCCTTTCGTTTTGCGTCAAGCTACGCAATTAGGATTATTAATCGAAATTATTTGCAGAAGATAATTATGAAGATCGCAAATTAACATAACTAATATTAATATATAAACAATTTTTCGCGCATTAAACATTTAATTATATGAATGTACTGTAAACGTATAAACAAGCGCAATAATTTGTTTAAAGTCTCAAATTTTATTGAGATTGTTTGTAATAATAATCACAATAGTACCATCATTGGCAATACAAATATGTTATTTCCCATGAGAAAAGTCAGAGTATCACTCTTTTTCTTTCTCTTTCTTTCTTGTCCCTTTCTTTTACAGTTCAACTATTTTTCCCCAGAGTGGTTTGGATTGCCGGCTATTCACGATTCGTTCCTCGTATATCTGTTGAATCTGCGTCCGGTCTTCTCTTCCTTCCATTTCCACGTCGGACGTGGAAAATCGCCGTCTATTTCGTGGTGGTCGTTGCATTCTTTTTCGCTGAGTTGTTCCCCCGCATGCGTTTTAAGGTAACGATTGATGGATTAATTCAACAATATACCATTTTAATCCATCGAAATACCAAGTACACACACATAGGCAGATAATGCTCGAGAGAAAAATGCTTAGGCAGTTTTAATTATAGCGGATTAAATTTAATGGTAAGGATTTTCAGAACATATCCAGTGAGATAAGGTCGGATCCGGATCCGGTCTTTTCCATTTAATCAATATACAAAATAGATAAAAAGAATAAATAATAGCATGAAATATTTTCCTCCATTTATTTATAAATGAAGAAATTCAAGTTTATTAATTGATTTTAAACAAGTAAAACAACAAATTCTTTGAGTATCACATTTGATATATTACATTCTCGATCTTGTCATTAGAAGGTTGAATAACATGCATATAATTTTTTCATTCTACAATACTCATGGACGAAAAAAAATCTACTAATGGATACGCTTACTGTTATAAAAAAAGCCTAGTATTCTTAAATTAAAGTTTAAGAAACGTACGATTCTACGAATGGGAATTCACTTGAATTCCGGCATGTTTCTTATTTTCGCGAAGGATATACGAGAAAACACACTCATTCCGAGGAAAGAACAGACAAAGACGATCGATGTCACGGGCAAACGTGTTACGTGACTGTGAACCAATCCTTAAAACTAGTTCCTTACTCCGCTTTTGTTTATCTCCTGCTTTCGAAGCGTATGCTTCGAAGCACGTACATTCCAAGTTCTCATGCCTTTCCCCGTTTGTTCTCGTGGAGTCCCGATCTGTTCCAAGATTTTCTTCGTCTTTCCCCGGTACGGTTGCGTAGACAACCGGACAATTCAGCGCACGTTCGCCGAAAGGCCAGAAGGAACGGAACGAGGCTCGTGCCAGAGTAGAAAATCGAGGTAGAAAAGTCAAGAGACAAAACAGTGAGATCACAAGAGAAGAAAGAATACGATCTGTAGGAGAAAGGAGGAGATGGAAAAGAAAGAGGACTAGACGGGGCAGAACGATGCTTGTATCGGTGGCCACGAAGACAAATGATGATTGCAAACATTTCGGGGCGTCTGCGTCCGTCCAATCCGGGACAGAACAATCCCGGCGCGAGAAGAGTGCTCGATTTCATTTTCTGAAGAGGCTACCAACGAAACTTGTTCGCTCTGAATATAGAACAGATACCAGTGAAACGTGCCATGATGTGGTCTTTTTCATTCCTACTCTTCTGTGATTCCGGAAACAAAGAGATCGATGTGTCTGGATGTTGCCTCACTAAAAAATCACGCCCTTCTTGCTACATCGTCGCAGGTTTTGCTCGATCAAAGGTCAAGTTTTGGCCACGATAGAATTACCACGAAGAAACACTACTCACAAGACCGTTAATTATCTGCAGCGGAAAGGACAAGGGAGAAGAGAAAGAGAGAGAGAGAGAGAGAGAGAGAGAGAGAGAGAGAGAGA
>NW_012130080.1:1497283-1499060 GCF_000143395.1 Atta cephalotes | reverse complement strand
TTCTCTCTCTCTCTCTCTCTCTCTCTCTCTCTCTCTCTCTCGAGCAAGTCGGCGGCGCGACTGTGGTTGTTCCAATTTCCGCGCGGTTGTTCCATATTTCTTGATAAGATGCGGTCTGCCCCGGAGACACCATAATGCTCGGTCTGTATACATACGCGCACTTCGCAATACAGTGACATGTAGGAGGGATTACGGCACTCTCGGGAACCCGGTTAATACGTCCTTCCCCCGTGTCCCAAGTCTACCTCTCTGTCACTTTACCTTCTTTGGTCCTCCACGGCACCAACTCTCAACCTCTTTGCGCATTCCTCTTTCTCATACTCATTCCTCATCCAGCTCGCCATCCTCATCTCCGCCCTCTATCCAGAAATCCTCCGCACGTACTGCTGATTTCATAATTTCGGCATCTTGCCAGGTCGAGCCGTACGTGACCGGTTCTCGTATCCAAAGAATCGTGGATCGGCTCGAATATCGTTGATGAACATTGTTGTAATGGACAAAGATAGATATGGAATCAAAATTCCATGTATACATATAATTGCACATATTAATTAAATTGGTTCATTTTATCTCATATAGTATAAACCTCCAAGAGACGTCTTATATTTAAAGAACATTCCCAAGACGTTTTTTGTGTGCTATATGGATATAATGAATATTTGAGTACATTTCTAATAACGTAAAAATTCGAATTACTTAAACTAAGATTAAATATTAATATTAATTGGAATGAGAAGTTCTTGAAATTTGAAGTAATTGAAACTTTGAAAGTATTGAATATCTAAAAATTTTTCTTCTATCTGTATTCTTTAGAAACATACAAATATTTGAAACATTAAAAATTTGTTAAATTGTTACCTATATTTGTATATGAAAATGGATTGAGACAATAAAACATTATATAATAGAGACATAAAGTGTTATAAAATACAAAATATATTTTTGAAATATTCAAGCTTTTACTAAATTGAAATTGAAACTAAATAATACTTCGCTTTCGAATATTTGAAATAATTTGAAATATATTTATAATATATTTGAAATGATTCGAAGTGTCGATGAGATTAACTATTTATCTAAATATTTATGTAAATGTAACAATAACTAAATAATATCGATTTATTGAAAATACAATAAAAAAATATTATTTTGACTATTATAACACGCGAACTTAGTAAATATAATATTATTTGTATTTTTATTTTTTAATAAAACATACTCGCCTGTCTATTAGCGTGTGTATTGTTTGAATTTCCTATACAAAATCGACGATAAATCGTTCACCGAAAGTAAATTGTAAAATCAACAGTCCTTCAGCCAGATTGCTCTATCAAAAGTTATCTTATTGATTCGTCATCATCACGTATATCAATGTGATGCGAACCTGTCAATATTTTCCTGGATGAAATTCAAACGTACACACTGTCGCACTGCATTCGTTATTTTTATTTCACAAAAGTTCAATGGACGCGCGGGTCCGTCATCGGATCCGATGAACGCGTAGTATAACCGTAATATTGCGCCGACATCATCACATCGTCTTCGGAATAAGGACCGCTATTATTTCTCGCTTTCGTGTAAAAACACGATGACGTCCTGTAATATCCAGTAATGAAGGAAAGGGAAAAGAAGTGTTGGAATAATTAATGAGATAACCTGACCCGGGAGGGCTTGTCGAAAGTAGGTGCGAGTAGATTGGTACTTACTTGTCCACTCTCTCTCTCTCTCTCTCTCTCTCTCTCTCTCTCTCTCTCTCTCTCTCTCTCTCTCTCTCTCT
>NW_012130080.1:1489140-1493242 GCF_000143395.1 Atta cephalotes | reverse complement strand
AGAGAGAGAGAGAGAGAGAGAGAGAGAGAGAGAGAGAGAGAGACAGAGAGAGAGAGAAAAGAGACAGAAGAGAGAAAAAATTAGTAATACTCTGAGAAAGAAGTCATCAAAATTCACACGAAACAATATACCAACCCTAGCATAACCCTTTAAATTACGTTTTATGAATGCACAATTAAACTGAAATTACTTACGAAAGTACTTACTATAATGTATAAAAATGTAATAATCTCAATGAGTACAATAGTAATTTTATGGAATTTATTTTATGTTTTACAAAAGTTACAAGATAAAAAAAGAAAGAAAGAATTCTGCGAAATAAACGTAGAGATATCAGAAAGAAGTAAGTATATACTTTTACTTAACATATTTTCGCCTCACATTGTTATGATGATTGTGTTTATATTATAATAATAATCGTGAGGTTTCTTGATATCTTTTTGATGGATTCCGAATCGAGTGGAGGTAATAGATCGAGAAAACAAGGAGAAAAGAAAATGCGGGAGCGCGTTCTCACACGCGACTCATTGTAGGAACAAGACGAGACAGTAACAATGATAAATTAGGCTATCTGCCAAGAACAGCGAGCACGACTTTGCGAATAACGTCCTGCTCCTGTTCTAACTTTACGAGCTTGCTCGCGCCTTCGGGATCACCAATTAGATGCATTTCGTACCGTTGGCTGGCGTAGCTGTAGCATAGCAACGTGGCTCTCGCTAGCTGCCATTGGAATTACTTCAATTTATCAATTTACGCCGGCATTACCGTAACCAATTATTATTCGCTACAGCTACTACCCCATCTCCCCTCCTTCTCTTCCATCTCGCTTCTCCTTATCGTCGAGATATACGTATTTTCGTAAATCTAACTCGAATGCTGTTGGTAATATTTAATGCCAATGTAACAGAGCAAGATAACTTATATTAATATCGAAAACGTGTCAAAATCAACCTAAAACAACATCGCTTCAAATAAACGGATCCAGACGCTGACAGAATAAATCATTCTTATCAAACCGAATTATAAACTTCAGAATTTTATGGACTTTCTCGTAGATATTCTATTCGCACGGCTACCTAACGCTTTTTTTTCATTTTGACCATTTTTGCTGCTTCAGGCGATTTATCTCTCGTTTCACACCACGCGAGCTCGCACTCGATATCTATACCTTGCGGGGTTTCGCACGCGAAAGCAACATTATACCATAAAACGTAACATGCTTCTTTGCCAACGTGTACAACGCCCACCAGAAATTATTTATATACATAAATGTGATTCTTTCTCAACGAGTATTGTTATCGTGTTGCAATTAAGAGTTATTTTCGAAAACACGAAAACATATATGTACATATTGTACATCCGTGCAATTTTGACATCCAATTTTTTATCTATATAACTTCGCGATCGTATCTACATAATTTTATTAATCTGCTGCCAATGGGGTATTCATAGGGAAAATATTCATTGACATATCGCCTCGAGAACGTGATACGTATTATCCGATTCAATAAAATCATAAGGCGGCTGAGAAGCACAACCTGAATCCGAAGTAGAGCGCGGTCGAGATACTTCTATCGATCGCATAAATTCATCTTCTCCCTTCCTGAATTCTACTCGACCGAAAAATGCTGTAACGCGGTACGTTCCGCATAATGCAATATTCCTCGTATAAGCGAAATGCATCTTGCATGTCTCGGTGTCGATTCTCCGGCGGATATTCGATTTACCTTATTACATTATTACACGTACATTTATAGTGTGCCTTCGAGGAATCAATCTGGTTGAGAGAAATCTTAATCTTTGCAGAGTTAAAAATTATTTTCTTTCTCTTTAGTAATAATCGAAAGCCCTTTCATGTCTTTTCACGCTTCACTTTTTCCACTTCTGATTCTTTCATTTTTAAATATTCTGTTTAAACAATGGAAAGAATTAAGGTCTCTATTTTTCTTTCTTCTTTTTTAAATTAAACATGAGGTCCATCGATATAATTCGGGTCGAGACCTACCTGCGAGAATACAACATGAAACGCAGACTCGCCGGTTTTACGTGTATCGTGGGCAGAATTTAAATTGAATATTAGCAGTAGGTGAGGTTGACAAAGAATCCACTTAACGTTTAACCTACTCTTATTCGGATTTTCGACCTTCATACGTTGGACTTCGTATTTCCGATAAGGTGGCACGATGACGCTTTCTTTGCCACGATAATTCTACATTTAACATGAAAGAGATATTTATAAAATGCGAAATGAAATTGATGTCTCACATCAGATATGATCATCCTGCTTTAGATGATGGAACGATAAATTACGTTTATCTCTGAAATGATAAAATTATACTTCTCGTTTATCGATCACGTCTACTTCATTATGTATCTATCTTATTATTAGCTGTAATCCATCTAACTTCATTGTATTTGCGTATTTGTAAGTGGTTTAATTAAATTATTGTTTGTGTACAAAGATCTTAATTTAATTGATGTAATTTCGTAAATAAAATAACCAATATATACATATTTTTATAATTACTGAAATTAAGGCTTCTGAGCAATCACCACAGCCATATTGAATTTTAACAGAAGCGAGAAATGACATGTTAATTTTTGTTACGTGTCATTGTTAAATAAAGACAATTTGGATAAAACATAATGAAGAGATCGCTTTAAAACATTTATAAAAATGAACGACAACTATGCTTATTCCCTCTGACAATAAGTAATCTTAAAAAGTGATAAAAGGCAAATGTATAAGTGAAAATAGGCTACGCATGCGCACTGAATAAAAGTATTTCACATGCCTTTTATTATATTTTATCATTATTATTATTATTATTATTATTATTACATATATCGCTTCGTTGCTTTAAAAACGCTAACTCAAAAAATATAATTATCTGCATGAATGAGTTAAGTAAACATTAACTTATCAATTATTAAAAGTAAATTAATTTAGTTTAATAAAAAATCATTAAAACCTTATAACTCAAAAAGATTTAAAAAATGATTTTTAAAAAATCATTACATTAAAATCATTACAAAAATCATACTTCAAAGAGGGCAGTTTTTTAAAGATTGAGAAATAAAAATGACAAAAATAATATTTTTATTATACACGTTAAGAAATATATACTTTTTTGTTGATATTGGTTTATTAGTAAATGTTTTCTGTTGAAAAATAGGTTTTTTGCTTTCTTGGGAAACTTAATTCTTTGTTATGTCAGAATAAAAAGAAGAAATATTATTCACTCACACAACTGAATCGGTAATCACTGTTAATCTTACCTCCTTAGATTGGATACATTGTCCTTAGCGATTCCCCTCGTGTCACATGGTTTGCTCCAAATTCTACGTGGCTATCGTCAGTGCGGTCACCAACCGCAAGACAAAGGTCTATACACAAGAGGCCGGTCGGAATCTCACAGGATTCCGAGGACCTAACGGTTACGAGAGGATGAGGAATGAACTAGCTATGCAGGAGATGGAAGCGAACGAGCGAGGGACGACGGATATATTCCGAGATATCTATCCGTAGGCGAAGGACTCGAACCAGTTAGAAAGGTCGTACGCTGGTCTCTAGGTGGAAGTAGGACGAAGTTGCTTAAAATGGATGAGATCTTGGATCTTCCGGCGAGTGGATTACCCGCGCGGTCGAGCCAGGCTATTCGTCAAGTCTCGCCGACCGTCCCGGTGAACCGTCGCGTATTCGACCGCTGAATCCTTACGTTCCTGCGAAACGTATCGCAGTTATTACGACAGGTTATACTGATGGACTCGCCAGTGACTCGTAATGCGGAACGCGCGGTGTAAACGTACTTCTTGAATAACTACGACAATTTAGGTGTAAGACTGAAAAACGGTCTTTGAATTTTCAACGCTGTAGCGAATGGATCACATAAGACTATTACCTCTGTTTTATCATTTGAGTACGAAAAAAAGAGAGGAAGTGAAGTTAAATCTCACTTCAGCACTTGAAAATCTTTGTTTTCGCTACTGTTTATTTATCTGGAATAAATTCCTTGTTGCTTCTCTCGACGCTATTCTTGTCGCGAGGAAATCTTCCTTCTCAATGCAACCCACAGATCGCCGTTGTTTCTCTCTCTCTCTC
>NW_012130080.1:1481459-1484141 GCF_000143395.1 Atta cephalotes | reverse complement strand
CTCTCTCTCTCTCTCTCTCTCTCTCTCTCTCTCTCTCTCTCTCTCTCTGTTTCTGCGAGAGATTTTTACGACATCTACACTTGTAGTCCCTGTGTTGGATGAAAAGCAGGGTGAGTTCTGTCCGAGGTTAAAGTTTTCGCCTTCTGCTTCAATTTCCCGCAACCGACGTTGTAAATGATCTACCCGCAAGCGTACAAGGGAAGTAAAAATAGAGGGATAAAATAGTAAAGTACGGACATGCAGGGTGTCGAAGGAGAATAGTGAGTCGCGCGGAAGTCGAAATCGGGATGAGGCAGTTTGTGTTTGTTAGAACCTGAAAGGTATGATTTTTTGTTTTCGACTTGCAGACGAATACAAAAAGCTCCCCTTCTCCCCTAATCTTGATAAATATTTATCAGCTTAGTGCATATATCTCACCACGAGAGAGGCATCTTTACTATTAAAGCCGATGGGGGAAGAGCGCGGCGGCGGTGTAGCGTCGCTTTCAGAAGTTCCGCGCGATGATTCAATCTACTCTGCGGAACAAACAAGGTCTCTTTTAGAGCTTCAGCAACGCGATTTTCTCAGTCTCCTTCTTTCGTTGTATGATCACGATCCTTCGTCTTTTATTCCAGCACTTTCCCATTCTCCAGAAGCATATCTCCAGGAACTTTGCGATAGTCTATAGCAATCTGAATAATTCATAGTGTACTCTACGCGCAAGAAATAGCTAGATAAATCCATTATTACAGGATGTTGTACTATTTTATGCCAGGTTACGGATCGATTATGATGCAAATCTTCGTTCGCCCGAGATACACCCGCGTTTAACGAGAGCTCTCTAAAGCATTTTAAATCTCGGACGTTACACATCTTCGTGACGGACATATTTTCCAACACCGAGTCGATAAGCGACGCCAGCGGATTCTTCGAGAGGATACTGTGCTCCGTCAGAAATTTCACTCGGCCTTCGAGATATATCGAATATTTCATAAAATGAGTGGCGCGGCTTGAATTCCGAAGGTACACGACGCCTCGTTCGAACTTGCCTTTCTCTCGGCTTTCATCGTACGTCACGGCACCATTCCTTCGGTTACGCACGTGCCAAAGGGCCTCGCGAGGATCAAGACTCCTTGCTTCCTTCCGTAATAGTGAAGACGATTCGTATGCTCGGCGCAGGACGGGATATTACGTCTCGCACGTGCTACGCAGCCGCGATGGCTTTTGCCTTCTCTAGGTGCGAGGATATAGTGTGGAAATAAGCGCGTTTAAAGAGCCATTTTGAATAAGTCGAATCGTGCGGCCTCTTGCATTTACGCTAAACGTCGTGAATCGGCAAAGCCGTGCGAACGTTAAATCCACATCCTGATAACCACGAAGTGATCTAATTTTCAACAGAATCGGAATACAGAGAAAAATTCTCTCTTCAGCTCTTAATGATGGCATATTCCATCTAACACATAATTTACCAAGAGATTTATATTAATCGCAGATAATAAAAATATATTAATTATAAGTAAAAATTGTATCATTTTTATAAATGCCTCTTGCTCATTCAATCGTGTTCTTTATAACAGTATAAATTATTTTACATCTGTCATTTTTGTTTGTCTAAAATCACAAGACAAAGATCTAAAGTTTTCAAATTCATACTTGAAAACCGATATAACCGAGAAGGTACTCTAATTTTCCAATCACAAGAAATAATCACAAGGAATCATTATTCACTAAACATTTTAATTTTCATTTTGATCATCCCATATGTCGACGAATAAATTTGATATAAAATAATTATAAAAGTAATTATCAAATTATAAAAGTAATTATCAAATTATTTACTAATTACCAAAAATGTAACTCAGTTAAATTATAGTTACGGAATAGTTAAGTATAATACGGAAAAAAAGGAACGAAATTAAGTTACAATTACTGAAAAAATAACTCTAACAGTAACTTCGTTAAGTAACGATTTATTTCTTGACCATGTATAAATAATATAATACGAAACATAAATTATGAAAATGCAATTATATTTGTAATATTTAATTCATTGAGACATTTAATTAATCTCAAAGTTCAAATGGCTCTGTTATTCCACTTGAAATAAGAGACGAAAGATTGACGTGTTTTTCTCGGAATAGTAAATAAAGCACTTATAGACACGCACAGTTTAACTTTAACATTGTGAATGCTTGTAATTGTAAAAATTACATGTATTTTTCGCGCAAGTGTATTATCATTTCTTTATTTTGATCGCGATAATCTTTAAGGATTAATGTCTCACTTTAATCGTACGAAGATCGCGTGAAAATTGTTACCGCATACGCGTAATCGCACAAGCTCGTTCTTTAAACTGCTATCACGCTGTCTCGAGCTGGAAGATAACCGCGGCGTACAAGTTCTGGGTGCAGTCGGGACATGACTTACAAAGTGAGTCAAATTTGACTAAATCTTTGCGATCCTGTTACCGAGATAGTATTCATGATGGTTACATTAAGTCTTGACTTTATAGTCAAATGTGTAGTTAAAATACATTACACGATGAGAAAAGCGATCTTGTTGACAATAAGTGATAAAATAATTATGATACTCTATTTTTATAGTTATTACTACTATATGTTAGTAATAATAATTGTATTTATAACTATATTTATAGTTCTTAAAAAAAGTATATATATATATATATATATATATATATATATA
>NW_012130080.1:1474099-1480785 GCF_000143395.1 Atta cephalotes | reverse complement strand
TATATATATAGTTAGCATCGAAAAGGATTTAACTATAAGTATATAAGTATATAAGTTACAATTAAATTATGATATTTGCAATTTTTTTTCTTTCATAATCAATATGATTTGCTTAGAGGTATTGTCTTAAGTATTTTTAGTCTATTTTTAAGACTATCTTGTTGATAACCATCTAGATAATGTCTTAGAATGCTAATACTGTTCCATGGTTTCAAAACTATACTTGATCTAAAATATAAATATCGATTATAAATATCTTTATAAATAGTTTTAAAGATTTTAAGATGATTTATGTTCCGATTTTGGACTTGCATTCTGTCCATGTATTTTTAAAAAATTTATTACCTGAGTCAAAATTATCCTATTTTAGATAAATATAAAATCTACATGTTTAAATTAGTATTTCACCAATTTGTTGAAATATACAAAAAATACAAAAAGGATTTACTGCTAACAATGAGTGACGTATTTTCACTTATAGGAGAAAACACTGAGAAATAGATATATGTACATCTGCAGTTTAACTATTACTTTTTTCATTAAATTATGGTATCTGTCGATTTTATCTTTTATTTAAAAAGCACAGAATCTCTTTTTTTAATTATCTATTATATATCTATTTATTCGTTTATATACAGAAAAATAGATATATTTTGATTTTTGAAAAATACGTGCTTCATTAATTTTGTTTCGAAATGCTTTTCATCGTTCGATTTGAGAAGACAGTTTTAACTCGATTATCAATTAAATGCGTCACATTTCGAACCATTACCGCTCGCGCGGATTTTCGCCGCGGTTGTTCCGCACAGCCATTGGTGAGATACGGCAGAACGCCGGCAATTCGGCGGTTATACCAAGTATGGATGGTATACACGAGGTAATGATTTCGAGTGACACACATGTATATGCTCGTTCGGCGCATTGTACATATCCCGATACGATCGGGGAGGCCGCGCATTATTAACTCGAATATACCGAGTGGCAATGCCACCTCCGCAAACCGCTACCAACACCAATCCCTCTTCCCGTCTCTCTCTATAGTCGACCAAACGACGGAGTCATGAATATCGACACGACCGTAAACGCTCGACTGATCCTCGTTGCGTTCACGCCGAACTGCGGGTTTGAGAACGAACGCATACTATCGTGGAAAATATCGGATGCGAGTCATTTCGTTATCGTAAAATTTGTTATAAAATTTGTTATAAAAGTTAGCATGTCATTAAAGTTTTTATGTCTTATTGTAGAGGATTTACTCGCACTGATACATCCGTGTACCATAGCATTTGAAAAGCAGCTTTTCTCAGTTTTATTTTAATTACTAGGCAAGAGATAGTGTCCTCTCTCTCTTGCGATAGAAATTATCTTTAACGCTGAAAGGGACAAGAAGTTATCATCTATCTAGGTGAATGTATTTCCCATCTTGTAGATGAGAGGAAAATAAAAAATCCCTCCCCGTACTATGAAAAAAGCACGGGAATTTTCTCGCAACTTGTCGTTAATACTGATTAAAAGTTCGGAGAAGATGTAGACTTTAAGACGTCGTTTAAAGACTACTTAACAAGTAGAATAATAAATTCATGCTGGAATGTAAATATCAAGCATTGTATTCCGTGACAGAAGCATCGAAAGTTGAATTTTAAGTTGATATGAAAACAACGCGTAACGTTGGGTCATAAAACATTACGGGGGATCGGAATTTCTTCGCGTGCACGCCATCAATAGTGAATCAAAGACGCGAGGTAGTAAAGGAGCGGACTCTAGACTGAAGAGAAATGTATACTTTGGTGGCAACACTCGGCGCTCCCTAAGTCTATTTCTTTAGAAGTGGCAATAACAGATTTAAAAGTATATTGGAAAAGACGAAGACTCTTTCCCTCCCTTCTCCTTTCTCTTTCTCCCTCTCTCTCATACACGAGGATACTTGAAAAACATATCTCAAGTATACTCTTTGAATTCTACGAAAGAAACTTTCCCGCAGAGAGTCTTCTACTTCTTTCTTTGCATTATGCAACGATATTATGTTATATATCAGAAAGTTGAATATCTCTCGCGAGCACCTATTCCGATTCAATTATCGCAAGCCTTTAATAACGGACGATATGATCGTGCCACTTTTCAGAATATCGATTAGTCTCTTTTCCTGTTTCTATATACAATTAATTCTCTGTTTATATGCACAGCACATACAAAGGACTGATGTATTTTCCGCGAAAAAATAACTTTTAGTTTTTCGCCACGCTCAACGCGTCAAAGTTACACGAAATATGGATGCCACGATATATTGGACTTTGCTCGACGTTCATCGCGATCGCAACTAATCACTAAACTTTGCTTTGATCTATCAAAGTACAATTTGTTATTGTACGATATTTATTACATTTGCAATGATATTGCGATGATACATTTTATTCCGGTGGATATAATATTTTATTTCACCGGCTTCTATCGTCTTTCCATTGCGAATATTATTTGTTACAATAATATAATTTTTTATAATCACAATGATTCATTAGTATTGTCATCGTTGTAGCATTCGTGCGATGTACGGTAAAATGGAATTCATCAAAGCGAGTTTCTTTATATTGCAAGGAGAAAATTGTAATAAATAATTAAACTCATTTTTTTTTATTTTTTCGCTCAACCTCGATATTGAGTTGTAGAACTTGGAAGAAGTTTGGAAGCTCTTGTTGTGCACGAGCTTAACTTGAATCGTAGTTTAATTTACTTTCCCTAGTCTTTTTCTAATTCCACTTTTGGCAAGAAAACAAGGATTCGGCTAAAGGCATAGTTAACCGACATAGGACGAATGAAACCAACCTTAAGGAGGGCTTTCGGAACGACGACGAAGAAAAAAGAAAATTGAAAAAATACTTGTACCGAAAAATCATTTTTCTTGTACATTCTGAAAGTCACCAGATAATCCAACCTATCTATAAGCTCGGATTAGTTTTCGCAGACACCGATCGCATAAGCAACCACACATACATCTCAATAGATCCTAAACTCTCGGCCGAAAACAGCCCTTCCTATCTGTTCAGTCGCGACTGAATAGATAAAAGGCGTCGGATGCGACCGAAGGAAGAATGAGATGAGGGAGGGCTCTCGCAGGGCTCTCTCTTTCGTAGCGGACAAGCGGCTTAAGGCGGACGAGAACGGATTCTTCGATTCGTGAAAATCCTGACGCGCGCCCGACGGAAACTGAAGAACGTTAGTAAGAGATGGCCCTGCCCGAGCCGAGTTGTAAAAGGAAGAAACGATCTCCGTGTGAGAGGACGTTGGATCGCGGCGGAGGTGAGCGGTAAACCTAGCGGTCTCTCGAGGGGGATATCCGTGCTGAGCGCGGTTCACCGGGCTCCATGTATCTTTCCCAGTGTATTTACGTGTACGGCTAACGGACACGTGAATACCGCAGCTAGAAGACGAGCTCGCCTCGCCACGCGCCCCCAACGCACCCTCTAAAGTCTAAACCTTCCTTGCGGCTAGTGAGGGAACATCGCGATCCTACGTATTAACGGTATCCTCTTCCATTGAATACATTGGAGGTTCGGCGTAGTGTGCTCGCTGTCAAGCAAAGGAAGAGGGATAGAACTTCCCGCTCTTCGGCAATATGAATATGGATGACATGGCGTAATGTTCTCCCTTCAGTCGTCCGCCCTGCATGTCGGTCATACGTCTAACATTACAACGTCGTCGAGACGGGAGTGGAACACGTATATGGTTTTTGGCGGATAATGCCCCGAGAGAGATACCACATCGAGGGTGAATGCATATTTTTGCCTTTCGTAAATGGTCACCCCTTGATAAAATTTTGACGTTGTCATATTAGATATTAAAAACTTTATTTCATTTGCAATAAGACTTGACAAATTACTTTAACCCTCCGAAGCTGACGCTAAAATCTGTAATACACTTACTGACACTGGGTCTGTGTAATATCCATTTAACTACATAGAAACTATACCTAAATTCTAAAGCATTCTTCATGTTTGAAGTACAGAATATAAATGAATCTCAATCTTATAGTAATTGATAGATGAAGGTTTAAAATTCTTTATCTACAATTTAGAATTTAAATACCAATACAGTTGTCTAAAATTTTCACTTTAGGCCCAAAGAATCCGTTGTTGTAGTCAGGAGTTAACATATACTATATACTATATCATATATTGAAAGGCACTAATTAATTTAAAAAATCAAAAGTATACATTAAGTTTATTTTAATAAGAATAATTAAAATTTGCAGATGTAAGATAAAGAAAATTAAAACGACATTTGACACTGAATTTGACATTTTTGACAAAGAAATTTATAATCCATATGTAGGATTTATAATAAACTCACCATCCGGAAGATTAATACAGGGAAATAAAGAATTTTTTAATTAAAGAATTCTACAATGTTTCACGGAAGAAAAATTAAAAGTTTAAAATATTATAGAATGAACACTCTTATTTACTTTAAAAATGTACTGCATTACTGAAATATCTGGAATTTAAAATCCTTACTTAAATACTTTTGTGTTAATAGCTTCTGTAATTATCAAGATGTTCTGCCGGCAAGAAAATCGAAGATCGTCCTTTCTATTGTGCGAAAACGAGCAGACGTTAAGAGTCTGCTTAAGTGTCTTTCATTATTCACTCGCGAAAAGGACGGACGGCAAGCGAATTGGCAAAAGGGCCATTCTCGGAAAACAGGCTTTCGTCGAAAATTCAGCGGCGTTTGTTACGGCGCCACCACATTATAAATCGCGCCAACGCGATTGACGCTGAGCGAATATCATTAAAACGCATTCCAACGTATATAATGCCGATCGCCGCCGTTAGACGAAGTGAGGATGTCATTGTAAATCACTCGATCCTTTTTACGAGGATCGGGGAAGACGATAATTCTTCGAGTGATCTTCCCTCCACGAGTCTGGTCTAACCACCCTCTCGTGTCCACCTTTCGTTCCACTCTCATCCTCTTTCTCTTTCGTGATCTCTTCCTTTCTCTTTCCTCACTCATTTCCTTTCTTTTACTCTCTCGATCTTCTGTCCATGCACTCTTTTTTCAATCGCCATTAGATTCCTCTTTCGGTTCTATCCCTCTTTTTCTCTTTCTCTCTCGTTCATTCGCACCTCTTGTTGCGGTTCTCGTACAGCACGTCGCGGGTGGTAACCACTGGGATGACCCCGAGGTTCTAACTCGACGTAATTCGGTCTCCCGGGCTTTTCGCCGGACAATGGCTAATAATTGTCGGCAGTCGGCGTACAGGAAAACGCGCCGGGAACGGGCAGCGATGGGCGAGGGTGAGGATGAGGATGAGAGGATGAGGATGAGGGTGAGGGAATGAAAGCGGGCGTTGCTCGTTGCGAAAACGAAGTTTGCGAAACGGGGACGAATCTCGCGGGTATTGTCATCGCATCTCTCGAAACGACACGGGGAGCGCGAATTAAAGAAGGAGGAACTAGCGGGGGTAGAGCAGAGGGAAACGAGCTCCCGTGACTCCGATTTCGACCTAACTTTCTGGACGTAAGGGTGACACTGAATGAAAACCACGTTTCCCTCCACCGTCCGTGATCCAATTTTGATATCGATGCCCAATCATTATCGTACCATTGTGTATTCCCGTTTTGTGCCTATTGCGCAAGTAATAAAATAGATGGACGTGCGTTTCTCTTGAAAATAATTAATATCTGCAGTGAGGAGACCATTCATCGATTAACCGTATTCTACGACGCTTCACCAGCGAAGATTCTATCGGCGTTGACTTCCGGTATCGCCGTCCCCGTCGTCTCAGATATTACGATAATAAATCGGCCTCTCGAATGGAAGTCGTTAATCGTGGAGTGTCGCCGGGAATCACCCCACGTCGTCCACGAGTCGGTCGGAACTTTATACAGCAGTCGCGCGCGGCAGTCGCACGATTTGTCATAACTTCCGACCGTAAAGGCAAACGAACCGTGTCCCTTCACAATTTCCGTATCAGCTCGTACACCGTGCTTCTTTCGCGACAGCATGGTCTCACGTGACAGCGTTAAACCGCTTTCTCGTACGTTACGTAAGACGTAGAAATAAAACATCGGTGATGAAGCTGGAAATGGGGGGAGTAACTGGGCCGAATCGAAGCCACGGGAATCGATCGACCGTTACGTCATATGATCTGTCGAATGAACGAACGAACGAATGAACGAACAAACGAGTTCCGCAGAAATAACCGAAGAATTGTGAAAACGATCGACGTGATCGCGCGATTCACGGCGCGGTGGCCCGCGCGTGCATGACCTGGTATATCGCTGGAGATTTATGCTATGGCGAGGTTGATTCTCGTAATGCTATTCATGCGATCCGTGCAATTCGTCAAATTGGACGGATTATATAGTATCTGAAACGATGGTGCCTCGTCGCGCGTGTGCTAAAGTGATCGAGCGTTCGCGCCACATTTTATCCACGGCGTGTCATTTTATGACAGTTTCCGTAGGTTTATTTAGAAGGCTATCGTCGCATGTCGAAGTGACAAGTGACACACACGTGTCACGATAAACGCTGATATCCTTCATTAATAGCGTATTCACTATTTATATCGAGCAACAAGCCATCACTTTGCTGCGCTGTCCATTGCAAGCTGAACATGCTTTTCCTATTTCCATTTAAGAAACTATATATGCGGTCACTTTAAAATTAATCACGATTTAATTTAATCA
>NW_012130080.1:1470517-1473028 GCF_000143395.1 Atta cephalotes | reverse complement strand
GTGTGTGTGTATACACATATATATTATATCATTGCGTTTATAAAAAAATGATACTAATAAAAATGCGTTTTTAAATAATGAAAAGAAATCGATTTTAAAGATGAATATAGTTTTGCGAAAATATATTCATCGACACATTTACAGCTCATTTGTTAATATGTATAAATATTGTAATTACAAATCTGATGAAAGTTACATTATACTAGACTTGCAAGCATTCAAATTTTAAATTTTAAATTCATAACTTAATTTTAAAGAATGCACTATTCATTGAAAGTGTAACAAGCGATTATGTATTGAAAAAGAATATTACTTATTCTAAACTTCGTCTTATTAACATCATTTATCTTGTTGCATAATTTTCACACAAAGCCCTAATTTTTTTCTTGTCTCTATATCAAAGATGCTCTATTGAAAAGCTAATTTTGAGATGTGTCACTTTTCTATCAACGCAGTGATGTACAATACATGTATAGTCGTTATTTATAGATATTTTTGTGCTTTTTATCTAAATACAACTGAAGGACGAGAAACCATACACAGAACAAATATCGTGATGTCGTAAAAAAAAAATGCTGAACTGAATAAAAAAAAGTATCGAGTCATCTCCTGACATCGATGTTCTTATTCTATAAAATATATACGTAACTCATCGATGGGGCGAGTGGACGAACTGCGAGCGTAAGCGATACTCGTTTCTATCTACCTAGCGAGAAAAAGATAAAAAAAGCAAGAGAAAGAGAGCGTGGTGAAATTTGGGAAAGGGAAAAGAGCGTTAGCGTGGATCATTTTTCACCGCGGGGCGGACGAATGAAAGCGCGATTCCATCATCTTCTGGGCATGAAAAGCGTACTGTGATCGCTTTAAAATAAGCTATTCTTCGGGGTTTACATATGGAACGCATCTCTCTTCTTCTCCTTTTCTTTCTCGTTCTTCTCTCCTTTATTTCATGGTCGGGCGCGCTCCAGCTCGGCACCGTTCGGCTTTGCAGAGTATACAGGTGTACGCGCGTGTACCGAGCGTTGTAACGTGTGGGTTGTGTCAGCACAAGTACGCGCGTTTACATTCTCGTCGGCCAAGCCTCACGTACATAAATACGTCCGCGACCTCGTAAAACACGAGCTTTGTTTACGCTCATCTCCATCTTTCGAACATATCCGGACGGTCGTTTCTCGCGCATCAAACGCTGATTTTTCCTTTTCCGACAAGTTCGGAAACATTCGTGTGTGTTGCATTAGAGAGGACCATCCAGGTATACATGGATACATGTAAATCATCGAATTCCCCTTTTCACGAAGCGTCGCGACGTGTCCTACGACGACGAAGAATTCCGATCGGTGGGAGTGACCCGGTGTTCTTGCGTCTGCGATTTGCGATCCTAAAATTCTTACGACTCGTAAGGACTAGTGGGATGTCGTTGGTTTTATGATGCCGCGACGCATCTTGCGAGCTATACTTTCCATCGGATAACGACAACGATGACGACGACGACGGAGACGACGATCGTACGAGAAAGCACTAGATTCTAGTCTGCCTAGGTCATTGACACCGTGTTCGTTTTGTGCAACGGAATATCGAGTTCTCTCTCACAGTCGTACTCTCCGCGGAAGTAAGTATAAATATATCGCGGGAAAAGGAAGAGTCGAAATATTTAAATTTCCTCTACTATAAAATACGTCTCGTATGCGAAGGTAAATTTTCCTATTGCGACCGCATGAACAATTCGAATGAGAGAAGTGAGACCGACTCGACTTTGTCTTTCCGGTTTTGAGTACATCGCATACACTCGATCATGCTACCATGAATACCTAGCATACAACGCAATAAAGGAGCATGTATTTTCTTTTTTCCTATTTTTCATTTTTCGGTTTCCTCCTATACTTTTGGCAGAATCGATTGTAGCGATCCGGAAGATACCAACTAACTTACAGTGCGATACATCTTTCGATATCTGTATGTGTGTATTCTGGTGTATTATTCTTTTTATGTACTAACGGAATATACATACATCATATAAATAATAAAAGTTTGTTTAAGATTAAAAACTACAAGAAAAAATTTGTTTGCGATTATATAAATTTAATTTCTAATTTCTTAATAAAATATTTGAGAATTAATTGTTATTTGTTAATTAGAGATTTAGAAATTTGACAGTCCGAGAAAAATATTTTCTTCTTTGTGTATGAAATCTTCTAGTTTGAATGTCTCCGTGTCTTCGCATTTTTGTATTTTGTGTCAGTACTGAAACACGTACTAGCTGCATCGGCAGAAAGCGACAGAAGGGTGACGGGGATGATAGTGCGATGTGAACGATACGCCGACAACGGTTGACAGGGCTTGCAATGTTCACAATAGCCCATGTCCTCGGAGTACCTATTGCACATAGAAGATTATAACGAGCTATCGTTTCTCATGCTCGCCATCTGCCCCACTTTGCTCTTTCCCTTTCCCCTTCTCTTTTCCCTATCTTCCTCTCTCTCTCTCTCTCTCTCTCTCTNNNTCTCNTNTNNT
>NW_012130080.1:1459301-1470492 GCF_000143395.1 Atta cephalotes | reverse complement strand
TCGTAACAATACGCCTACTCGTCGTACGACGTACTATCACANAGATATATAGACNTNTTTCTCTNNTCGCNCTCNCTCTTCTCTCCTTCCTCTCTTCTCTCTCTCTCTCTCTCTCTCTCTCTCTCTCTCTCTCTCTCTCCATTTCTCCGCTTTTCCTCCTTCATCTTATACTTGTCTTTTATACGTACAGGGTTTTCCTTTTATATTCTTCAATTCTTCATCTAGCGTTCGATTACCGCCCGCTGATCAAACTCGCTGGCTTGGCTCTTCGCTTTTTATCTTTCCTTCACCCCTTCCGCTCCGAGAATCGTCGGCCACTCTTTTGATCCCAGTTGATATAATGAAAGCGTATTGCCGGTAAGGCGGGTCATCTACCGAGGATGTCAAGGTGAAATGTGACTCAGATTCGTCGTGGTGTCACGACGCCGGCGTACAGCAGGATTGGCTATTTCTTTCGTGTCGCGCGATCCTCGAGTTCTTTCCAGAAACATTCTGACGACATACGCTTGCCCGTCTGCAAATATTACAGATCTCGCGAACAAGAATCAAATATATGCATTGTTATTGGCAATCAGTTTCATTCGCTTGCAAAATGACGATTTCAATAAATGAATATATGTAGAATAATTATCAGATTCTATCATTTTCAATTTTTATTCACAGAAAGAATAATTTTGCTCAAATATCTAAACATTTAGCTAGATATAGACGTAAAAATAATTTTTAATTATTACAATAATAGAATTATAATTAATAGAACGCTTAATATTTATATTGAATATTTAAAATTTAGTACACATTTTGTTCTTAGTATAGATTTTACAAAATCGTTCCTTTTATTTGTGAATTCTATATATCGATTTCATATAGCCGTAAATTAAAATTCAAACGTTTATATATCGTAGTCTATCTCACTTGAATATTTGATCAAATCACGTGTCACGTACAAATTTGCTTGCTCGATGGCAATGATAAATTATTATTCGCGCGGCACTTAGCTATGGAAGTGAGCTGAAACGCTAGAAAGGAGCGATTAGCGCGGATCTTCTAGAATCCTCCAGGAATCTGCGGGCGACCTATTATATCCGCGCGCGCAGAATTCTCGCGCGTGAATCACCATTGTCGTCGCGACAGTTTCGTATCTCTAGCTTACAAGAACCTATAAACGACAGTCTGTATTGGTGTTATACGTTGGTGATTTTCACTCTAAAACTTAACGTAACAAATCGGAAGGTGAAGTGCGTGACTTCATACATGAAAATCGTGAGCTCGTGTATTTGCAAAGGTATACTTTGGTTTCCGCGATCGACGGAACATTCGAATTTTGGAAGAACATGCGAAATATATCAGCGTTTTGACATCGGATATCATAAAGATCGGAAATATTTCAAAAAGCTTCAATATTTTTGCAACTAGTTTGAACGTCCTACATAATTATTTTTATCCAACAAAATTATTTTCAGTTCAGTTTGTAGCTAAATTTTAAATACTTCAGTAAAACTATTCTTTCCGCGTATACATGTATATAAACAAAAGGTTCTACTATAGAATCAGCTGAATCACTATGTTTTTCACGTATATATTTTTTGTTTCCGTTTTTTATTTTCTATTTGTTCTCAATCAATCATTTTCCGGTACATATTCAACCGATAAATGTCAAACTGTCAATACATAGATCTCATCACCAATTCGAATTTCCGCGCGTTTTTAATACGATTGACAGCAATGTTGGAAGCAATAACAATACGAAATATCCTATACTTACGAAATATCCTATCGAATATATCGAATTATCTCTTATATTTTTTACCCTTGTTATCCTTTCAATGAAATTACTTCGCATTTATATGAAGTTCAGATTGTAATCGACAATCGCTCGAGCCCCTTACTGTGATGAAAAATGTAGATTACGTTCCGTCTCCGTCACTTAATTTTTTTCTTATGAGACTTTCCGGAGAGTAGTAGTGTCCGAACTCACTATAACCCGCGTATTACCCTCTTGCGAAAATTCTGTCGGTCGAGTACGACAAGAGGGAAAACACTATCGACGGCTCAGTAATTTTCTGTGCCATAGAGCACGAGGCATAAGCTGCTGTGGGGACAGGGAAGAATGCTAGGGAAAGGGATGAGAGAATGCTGGGGAAAGGGATGAAGAGAATAGAGAGATGGAAAAGCAGTGCGTATGCTTTCACACGCGATACCGCCACCGATATAGGTATGGCGATACGGTCAAGGCAAAGAAAGGATAAGACATCGCTTCTCTCGTCCTTCTTCTTTTTGTCTTTTTTTTTCCTTTCTTTGTCTGCCGCGTTGTCTTTATCTTTGATGGCGATTCTGGGCTAGGGGAACTGATAAAACCTGGAACTGATCTAAAACGAGATCTCACTCATGTGCGCCACAAGCAGTCCAAGGAGAGATGTCTCAAAGAAGAGATAAATCACGAAAGGTCAGCGTAGGTGATGAATCCCTGTCCATTGGATCTCGAGTCAGGAACGTGAGCTCCTTCCGTGGAAAGGATATTAATTCGACTTTTCGGTTATACGTTAACTCGTTACAGTTAAAAATTTATTGTGAATATTATGGCGAAAACTAAAACTTCAATATTTTTTGATCACGTATAATTGTTAACTTTCCATTTGTCATATTAAAATCATATTTTTACTCCTTCCGTCCAATCCAAGTCATTTATTATTCTATTAGGTTTTTCAAAAAATGTGCAAAAATTCAGAGAGACTTACTTTTCAATATCTCAACCTTAAATAATTTTTTAATAGGATATTTTAAAAAGGAGAATCGAACTCCGCTTTCCTTCATTTGAAGAAATTTAAAGTGAAATATCCTTGTATAAAAAAAAACCAAATTGCAAGCATAGTTAATATGACCAACAGTTAAATAAAGACAAAAATTAAAAATAATGAAATTAAATTATAATAAATAATTATTTTTTTAAATTATTAGAGAATAAATTATTTATTATTATTTATTTTCATCATTTTCAATTTTTATTCGTTCCTTGGCTGTCGTCCTTTCTATATTTCTTTGCAATTAACACTTATATTGACTTTACAAGATATGTCCGTTAGAATAAAATCAAATTCGTAAGACTCGCATGAACGCGGCAAGAAAAGTATTGTATTTAATCGACCATTAAAATTCTTGATGACTGCTTCTACGTGTTCATCAATCTATAAAACGTGATGACTGAATGAATAAATGATTGAATAAGTGAATAGGTGCAATCGCTAAAGATTTGCACAGATATGATGGATATATTGACAAATGTCTCTGACAATCTTCAGTAACGATGTGCAATGGCATATGTGAAGAGACAGATAGGATTTAACTTACCTTCTGTCTTGCATTTCATCTGGACACCCTATCGATGCGACATAATGCACGAACCACGATACTGAATGCCACACCACTTGCAAGTAGCAACAATAACGCGTTCAATATTTCTAGCTCGTAAATTCTATTAAATGCCACCGAGGGCGGGGCGGAGGGTAACTGTAACACAAAGGCGCCAAAACCTCGTCGAACACCAAGGTTCTTACGATAGTTACCGTTTATGTTCTCCACACGTTGAAATTATTCTCTTGAGATTCTCACATTCGCAACATACATACGCAAGCGTACACATTTTACGGACGCCCCGTTGAGCTATTATTCGCATTGTCCGAGCATTTGGCTCGGCCAGGCAAAAATATTGTCGTCGTTAATTTCACAAGTTCGCCACTTCGTTTTTTTGCTCCGGTCCTCGACGAGCATTTGATACAAACTAGTGGTTCGTACAATGGCATCCTTTCGAATGCGAATGCATAAAAAAATACTTTAATACTCGACAGCTAAACTAGAGTGCCTCATATCTCAAAGTGCTTTATACCATTGCGAGAAGTAAAAATTATGTTTCATGTAATTTATTCTCGACACTTTCTCTTTAAAAGTTTAATCTTAATTTCGTCACATAATTTAATATCAAAAAGATAATAAAAATAATGATGATGTAAACGCAAAAAGACGCAATGGTGAAACTAATAATTATGTAGAAAATTAAGAAAATGAAGAGATAGAAACCTTTAGATAAATACTTCTCATATTTTACTCTTGATATTTTCTCTCTAGAAGTTCTATTTTAATTAGTGCATAATTTATAAAAGATCATAATATATGAAATTAATGATAATATACGCGATGATATATATGAAGCTAATCATAACATAAAAAAGAAGTTGAAGATAAAAGTTAGAAGCTTTTAAATGCTAATTTAGTTTCTATATTTTCTCGTTTACAATCTCTCATTTAATTACCATACAGTTTAATATTATGATATTGAATATGATGAACTTAATATTAATATAAACCAAATATTAAAAATTAATAATAATATTAAGGAGTTCAAAACAGAAATAATTTAAAATACTTTGATATCTTTTCAAAATAATATTTTTCCAAAAAATATTAATCTTAATTATCTGAATAATTTAAATAGGAAATAATAATATATAAAAGTAGTGCGTGTGCGTGCGTGCGTGCGTGTGTGTGTGTGTGTGCGCGCGCGCGCATGTGTGTATATAAATTAATTATATATTTATATTTGTATTTACACAATTAAGAGAAATTATGCAGTATAAAATTAATTAGAAATATTAAATGAAGCAGCTAAATACAAGTATCATATTAAATGCAATAGATATCAAATCAAGTGTGTGTATATTTCGAATTCTATGCTGCTGAACAGTAGAACTCCTCGTTACAGTTTTAATGTCTTTAGAAGTCTTCGACAACAAACCTTTAAAAACTGATAAAACCTTTAAAAACTGATATAAATGTCATCGGTGGACAAAGAGGAACAATGTAGCGAGAGAAAGAGCGTGGAGGCTATTCTCTCTTGGTAGGCGTCAGTTCGACTCAAATTTCGAGTGTGCCAATTGTGCGCGTCTGACAAAGGAGACAAACTACGCCTAAGTTAATCGCATTTACATCTAACTTTGCACGTGCTAGCTGGCAATTGTCAAAGAACATCGCCGTAGACTCGTTTGTGCCAGCTGCGGTATTGGGGAACAGTAAACGTTTTCACGCGCCATTCATTGGTGCGAACGAATAAATTAAACGATTTGCCATCGGCGACGCAAACGTTATAACATGCATGTATGATATATTAATAATTATATATGAATATCGCGCATACAATTATTTCATCATGTATTTACCGCGGAGACAAATAATTCCATGGATCAGGTAATCACGATGACGCGCACTCGATATGATACGAACCGTACATTACGCGGTCATAATGTGTGCCCCTACTTATTTCACTCTCCTGTCAACAGAGTACTCTGTTAACGTCATGACGCAACGAGCCGGAAGCAAAAATCCATCGGCGATAATTAATTTCTCCCGGTCGTCGTCCCCGGGGAAAGAAAGAGATCGTCATCGTTTATCGTCGTTGGAAAAAAAGAGAAAGTAGGAATAAAGAAGTTGTTTGTTTGTACAAGAGGAACACCGGGTGGCAAAGTATCTAGGTTCTCTCTCTCTCTCTCTCTTGTGCGCGCGCGCGCTCTCAGTCTCTCTTTCTGCGCGACGGGAGTTTAAGGGATAACCCGTAATGGTCGGTGGTTAACGCCGACAGGGTGGCAAGAGCAACACCATTGTCCATGGTCCCACGGGGGTGACCAGGCTAGGCCAGACCGTCGTCGACAGTTGGCGAGCCGCTCCTGGCCGAAATTACACCGTTCGTGTTGAGCCGTGTCCCCTTTGGCGGACAACATTCGGTGCTACACGCCGGTGTCTTTCGACGCTCGTAAAAAGATGACAAACCGTATGTCGGCTATTGATTATCGGGAATCGTACATATCCATGTCGAAGATACGCATGGTTGTCAATACCAATATGGAGATGGCTGGCTACCGGAAATGAGCGGATGATGCCTGTCATGCTGTTGAGGGGTCATCAATTTTCGACGCATAGATAGAGAATAACAAATATACAATAACATATATAATTGGGGCAATAATAATGAATATTGAAGGCAACTGTTACAATAAAATGATTAAGGGGGAGGAGAGGCAAGGATTTCCGTTCGTCTTATCATTAAATAAAATAAAATCATCACAAAAGCGAGTTATCTACATTTTGTATATATATCGACATTTACATTATTTTAAAATTAATATGACAATTATTTCAAGAGCGAAAAGAGAAAACAATGAATTTATTATCGATTTATTATCGATTTTCCTAATTATCATCCGCGTATTATTGGCATATAATAAATTCAATAAATGATTTTTATTTACAGATACTTTGTGCTTAACTTTTATAGGGCAAGAAAGCTACTATAGTGATGTTGAAACAGTTATATTTTAAAATAAGGAATGAAGTAATGAATTATAACAAATCTTACTGAAGGAAAAATTGTAAAATTTTAAAAATAAATCTCTGCCCCCTCTAAAAGTTAAACTAAATCATTAAAAATTATATAAGAATTGATGTATCGATTATATAATAATAACTTCTTAAATACAAAGTAATATTTAAGAATCGATTCGCATACGTTTGCATTAAATCGATTTAAATCAAGCAAACGAACGCAATTAAATTTTGTTATTAGTATTTATTTGCATTTGTTTGTTTGAATCCAGATTAAACTGATAAAGACGAACGATTTTGATAGAACATTCATAACATGATAATGAATGAGCGTAGCCATGAAGAGGTTTCCTTTTGCAATTGTTTCCTTTTGTTTCCGTGCAACGGACAAAATACACTCATCGATGTAAATTTAAACTTATTCATACTCGCGACACTATCCACGCTCATTGGAGCAAACTCGTTCATTCATTCATGCTTATTTGGGCTTTTAGCTCGGGGTTTGCAGACTCCACCTTTCACTAGATGCCGATCATGAGCGGCCACGCGTCATGAACAACTCGAAATCAAAAGCTTCTCTGTGAACGGAATACGTCCGCCCGTATCTACGATGGTGTTAACAAGCTTCTGCAAAGCCGCGCAGCCAGGCTGATACAGTCTGCACATAGAGAAGCGGATAGCGGAATATATCGCGCGCAACGTGCGTAACGAGTTTGACGCTCCGCCTCCCTGTACCAAACTCAGCTCGTTAAACCGATAGCAGCCGGGAAAGTTAATTTGCGCATTACTTACAGGAGAGGAATATTACGAAATTAATGACGCTATTATCTAAAGATAAAGTGTTACCTTGGTAACACTATAGCTATCCGTTTCGTATCGTCTCAATCGTTCAGAAGCACCTTCCTTTCTCGGACGGAGATATAAATAAAAGCATAAAAGTGGAGATATGCCGTCGTATATAGTTTCTAAAGATCCTCTAAAAGTCATGAAATTACATCAAGATTAGATTGATGAAGCCATTTTTAATAAAAATGGTACAACTGGCAGTGTATATCAGAAAGTATATATACGTTATTTCATATAACTCTTATTAGAGGATCTTTAATAGCTCCGAATCAAGTGTGACACGATTTGATTTTCTTAAGTTATTCATTTGAGTCCTCGGTAAATGCATTTTCTTCGATCACACTACTTCGTAGTATTGAACTTTTAAATCGATAAGAATGATGTAACACGGTATACACCTTTCATCCACTTACCTCTTCAATTAGTGGAAAAGTGGGAGGGAAATCTTTCAACGGCGAGGAGGAACAAAATTCAATTATCTTATCAACCGTGTTCTCCAACTTGCCGCCGAGAATTATCGTTGACGGCGTTAAAGTTACGTAAAGATCGAGCCATTCCGTTACGTCTGCGACATTTTCATCATTTCGTTAGATGCTAATAAAGTCGGCTTGTGGCTCTTTTCGGCATTGCACGAGGCTGAAGGAAGAAGGAAGGAGGAATTAAAATTGAAATGAGAAAGAGCAATGGTTGCCTTTAGTATAGATGAGGCGACCCCGGTGTAGATGAGGCGAGCCAAAGCGATTCGAGCTGAATAATTAAAGCGTTAGAACGCGACCGAGTTTCGCGAGCCAATTTTGCGAAGGTCCACCTCTCGCCGACCATTACAATGGCGTCGACTCTTTGATGTTTCTCGCTCACATTCCTATTATCCCATTTCTTTCTTCCATTTGCTTTCTTACATTTCTGCTTTGTCAAGAACATTGCTCTGAAACTGAGAACGACACGAGTTTCTTTCACCTCCAAATCTCACGTTCTTTCTTCATCTGCTCCTTTTTTTGCTCTTGGCAGTTCTTAAATTGGCGAGCCAATTAACGAACACGGATACGCCGGACGTGAATCTTTCGGTGGATCAAACTCGATTTTTTAAATATAAAATAGTCCGAGGCAATGTACAGCACGTAGAAAGAAAACGTAAAATCTATTCCACGCTATTACTATAGATGAATGTAAATTAAAATGTGTCTTTACGAGATTAAATTTTGCATTGTTTAACCCTTTATTATTCGCATAGGGTGTCCAAGACACTCCGGTTTTATAAATTTGCTAAGCAATAAATGCTATTTAATATTTATACATATTATTATATTTTATCGTTTCATAATTTAAAAAAAAGTAGCATTTATATTTTTATCTAAAGTATGTATACAATATCTCTGTTCCTTGTATTTTTCTTGCCATTATCTTTCAAGAGACGACGAAGAGAAGAGATCAAATAAAAAATCAAATATGTGTTTTGGGTGGATTTGAGCTCAGATCTTTGGCACAAAAAATCGCGCAACTTTTATGTTACGATTGCTACACGATATATCAGATATGATATATCGTGTACACTTATAATAATACACTTATTAATACACTTATAATAATTATCACTTTGTTTAACATTGATATAACTTGACTTGATGTAAATCGAAATGCATTTGTTATTATGTACGAGTTTTATTGCTTATTAATTTTAGCAAAAAAAATCATCAAAAAGAACAATAAAAAATTAAAATATAATGTTGGGATTGATATCAAAAACAGTAAGATATAAGTACTCCGTGAATAATTATGTACAAAAAAATCGCACGAGTAATATCATGTAAAAAATTAAACTAATATAAGATGCATTTAAATCGCTATATAACAATCTTCTAACTTGATTTAAATGTTATCACATAATTTTTCAGCCATTCATGTAGGTATAAAACTCTAAAATCGAGTTTAAACTTTCTATGTCCGGAGCGACACGTCATATTACGAAGAGCATTCTCTCTTCGCATTGTCTATACAAAATAATAAATTTCTTTATAGGTTGGGATCCTATTCATTATGAAACTTTCATCGCCAGGCGCGTCTCCCTCTATTCCCACCGCGGCTTTTGTTCGCTACTGTCAACGCCGTCGATGATCAATTCTATTAACGCGAAAAATATGTCGGTAATAAAGTCGTAAAGCAAGGATCCATAATAAACGCGTTGAACGGTCTTACGGTTGACTGCTCGCTTTGCGTCGTATATATTTGCGTGTTCAGAGTCACTTCGTTGACAATGTGTGCGTCGTGTTTCACTTGAAAGCACGACGTGCGTTGGTCGCGTGTCCTAACGACCCCAATGGACCCTCGCAGGCATAGCCAGGTGGACCGAGTGACCTGAGCAAGCAATGGCAAAGCTGTTAGTACAGTAATATTCCTTCGGCAATATCCACCCCCTCGATCCGTTTACTCACCCATCACGTTACGGCCCTTAACCGCCGTCGTTGTGCCGCGCCGCGCCGTTGTGACTCTCGAGTTCTAACCAGGAACCCTCGGGCGTTTTCCGGGAGGTATTAATCGAAATCCAATAACTTCGTTAGCGCATAGGCACGTATTTGTTCATATCGAACAACGTGCCACGCAACCACTGAAACGCGATGTATAATTTCGTGTCGCGCAAATGCGACTTTGGCGAGTTGTAAGTTCGTATCTTCGCAGTATGCTTCGCAGTTTGCTCGCTGTCTCGCGAGAGTTACAATCGATCGTTTAGAATATGTTATTTCAAACTAAAACCAGCTCGTTGTTATCGGAGCTTTGTATTCATATTCACATTTCACTGGACTGCAGTAGAAACTAAATTAGGCTATATGCTTATGGTTCTTCGCACAAGAACGTTCACGTTAAGTTATATTAGGTTGTCCGGAAGTTCGTGTCGATGTTGAAGAAAAATTGAAACACAGAAAATTTTAATTTAATGAATGTATACTAAAATTTAAATTTTAGTCGGCACGAACTTTCCGGACAACCCAATATTACGTACTTATCTGAAACTTAAGTACGTACAGTAAATATGTTAACGCAGAGAAAATGATAATATAATGTTTAACATTAAGTTATAATTTTCTTTACGTGTTAATGTAAGTTTGGTATATTTAAAAAGAACAGTTTTGCTAAAATATTTAAAAATTTAGCTAGATCTCAAAATAAGTTTATTGGATCTATCAAAATAATTATACTCAAGCTAATTGCTAGTAGAGTACTCAAGCTGGTTGTTAAAATATCAAATCTTGTTGCTCAGCATAATAAGCAGCATATATTGCTTATCATGCTTGAGTTTTTTACATAATAATTTTGATGATCCAATAAATTATTTTCAGATCTATATTTATCGAAATTTTTAGATATTTTAGAAAAATAATCCTTTCTGTGTACAAACTTCAGTTTACGATTAGTACTTAACATAACCTAATGTTCTATGGATATTCTTGTGTGCCGTGGACGTGTGCCTAACGTATGATATTTCAATTATGAATCACGCCAATATATATATTAAATGGAAAATAATGAGATTTAAAACATGAGTGGAAAGAACGAAATAATTCCTGCGTTTGTACTGGCATCACGAGCGAGGATAAATTAAATCCTTCGTCGGTAATATGTCTAAATATGACGGTATTTCCCTGTCGAGAGGCAATCTATCGTATAAAGAAGCTTATTTTACGATTGATCGCGCAAACGTATTATATATCGCGCCAGAGTTATATCGTGGATATCGTTGAAAGTCGACTATTAGAATTCTCGATATAATTCCAGTAAAAAATCATTCTCGAGATTATAAGATTACGCGAGCGCGAGCGTGGCTGGATACGAACATCCTCTTCTGTATATTGAATATGAGCAAATTAATACTAAGATATCCTCGATAATAGAAATACTAATAACTATTATTAATATAGAAAATTATAGTAAAAGGAAAATCCTTTATATATATATATATATATATATATATATATATATATAT